>NC_133662.1:240199272-240274272 GCF_037893015.1 Macrotis lagotis | reverse complement strand
ATGGAAATGGAGATGAAAATGAGAAAGGAGATTAGCTTTCTTTTTTTTTTTTCCTTAACTGATGACTAATTTAGTATTTACTAGTAAATCAAACTGGATTGTATGCTTTTTGAGAGCTGGACCCATAGAGGGAATCCAAGATCCCTGTGCTCAAGGGGTGTACAATCAGTTCAATATGGATGAAGGGACCCTGACTTTGCAATCAGAGAATCTTAGAATCCTGGCCTTGTGATGTCTTACCTGTGTTAAATCTGGGCAAATCTTTTCCCTTTTCTGAGACTCCATTTCCCTATTTCATTCTATTTTATTTTTTAGTTTTTTTCAAGGTAATGAGGTTAAATGACTTGCCCAAGGTCACACAGCTGGGTAATTATTAAGTGTCTGAGGTTGGATTTGAACTCAGGTCCTCCTGACTCCAGGGCTGTTGCTTTATCTCTGTTAATCTGCCTCACTTTCCTCAATTATAAAATGGGAGACCCCTACTTTTCAAGGTTGTTGCAAGAATTAAATGAACCAAATCTTATGAAACTCTTAATACATGGGTTATTCAGTCAATTAAATCATGTCTGACACTCTGTGACCCCATATGGGATTTTCTTAGTAAAGATACCAGAGCAATTTACTATTCTCTTCTCCAGCTCATTGGATTGTTCCCTTCCTCTTGTGCCCCCTTTTTTGAGGCTCTAATAAGGTAATCAATGTGTAGTCCTTTCCTACAGGCTTCCACAGAGCTAGGGGAAGATAGCCTATCTTTGCAGACTTTAAAACACATGTTGTATATCAGTTATTAACATTATTATGGGTTCCAGAGTCGAAGGGGTGACACCTATGCCTACTGGGGCTACCAACCTGAGCGTTTGATTGGCCATATTTGTGACCTGGACAGAGACAGGGGCTGGAGAATGAATAGAGGACCATCCTCAGAGGCTGGAGAATCTGAGATCAAGGACTGTCTTTGATACATCCTGGTAATATTATTGATTGACCAATACTAATAGGGAAGAAAGAGAGAGGAGGGGGCAGAAGGAAAGAGAGAGAGAGAGAGAGAGAGAGAGAGAGAGAGAGAGAGAGAGAGAGAGAGAGAGAGTCAGAGAGAGACAGCCATAGGGAAAGTGGGACACAGAGAGACAGAGAATTTTATTATCAAAGGAAATACTATTTGTAAAGCACTTTGAAAATCTTAAAGTTTTCTCTTCTCCCTTTTCTCTAGCTCTCTTCCCCCTCTTTGCTCTCTCTCCTCTTTCTAGTTCTCCTCTTTTGCCTGTCCTCTTCCTCTTGTTCCTCCTCTTTCTCCATCTGTCTTTTTTTTCTCTGTTTCTGACTCTGTTTCTGTTTCTCTGTTTCTGTGAGTGTTTCTTTATCTCACTTTCCCTGAGTCTGTCTTTGTCTTTCTCTGTCTCTCTCTCTCTTCTCCTCCTCCTCTCCTCTCTCTTTCTTCCCTATTATTATATGTCAATCAATAGACTATTATCATCATCATTAATAACCATAATAATCACTCAGAACCTCAAGAGCTGAGCTTCATTGGTAGAAGTTTCCTAATCTGAGAGTTCCTTACACTAATGAAATCACAACTTCATTCTTGCCTTCCCTCTCTCCCATCAAAAAAGGGAGTTTGGCAGGGAAATCCACCTATCAGCATCCTCCTCCTCAGGTTGCTAAAATCTTCCCTTGCCCCTCAGTCTGATGAGAAAACTTGCTAAGGAATGAAATATGAGTTTCCCATCCTCGAGGGAAGACCAGGCTGGTTGGTGGAGGAGCTGGATCCAACGCCCAGGGCGATCTGAGACAACAGAAAACTGTTTTAATAATAGCACTGCGTCAGAAACCTAATTCTGGAGCAAGAGTGAAAGTCACTCCAGTTAATTTGGTTCCCTTCAGCTCCTTCTGTGAGTTTTTTCTTCTTTCCTTGGTGAAGTTGGTTCTCCTTGTCCTTGGGCAGCCTGTTGAGGGATACAGCTGAACAGTGGGCTCAGATGGAGCAGACAAGGGATGCTAAGAGTTTGAAATCCCTTGGCAAGGGTCTTTGTGTTTTTCATCTGTTGTCTATTATTGGAGGATAAGCCCAAAGCTCTCTAGATGGGGCTGGGGCCCAGTTGACTGCAGAGATGGATTATTTTTACCACAACCACTTGTGAAGTATTTAAGTACTAAGGTACTTAAGATATCACAATGTCAATCAATAATCATTTAATACTAAGGGCTGGGGAAAAGAATACTCAACCTTGGAGGAAGGAGCTTGCAATGACAATATCATAGAAATTTGAAATATGGAAGTTTTCGCTTCTCCCGTGTGTGTTCATTTTCTGGAGATGACACCAGGAACCAATCACAAGATCTGAGTGAAAGTCCTGACCTTTCTTCTTTTTCTCATTTATTTATTTATTTGTTTGCTTGTTTATCTGTTTCTCTATTTATTTGTTTGTTTATTACAAGGCAATGGGGTTAAGTGACTTGCCCAAGGTCATACAGCTAGGTAATTATTAAGTGTCTGAGGTCAAATTTGAACTGAGGTCCTCCTGACTCCACTGTGCCACCTAGCTGCCCCCCTCCTTTTTCTTTGGGAGACCTTGGACAAGTCATTGAGCCATCCGGGTTCTGGTTTCCTTTTCTAAAAGGGGAAGGGAATAAAAATTGATAAAGTGCCCACTGTATACCAATTGCTTTCTGAATGTCTTCTTTGATTCTCATAATGCCTCTGGGAGATAGGTGTTATCATTATCCTTATTTTATGTTGAGAAAGGAGATTTGCCCAGGGTCACACAGCAAGTGAGTATCTGAAGTCAAATTTGAATTCATTGTCTAGCTACTTCAATGAAATGAAAGGTTTTAACTAGATGACCTCCAAGGTTCCTTGGGGCTCAAACTTCTAAGTTTTATCACTAAATTCTATTAGTTTTCATATTTCCCTCCTTTTGGTAGAGGTAGGGGGCGATTAGTGTGGAATGTTACACATGCTGTCCATCACAGTAGCTGGTACTTTCCTGGTTTTCTCTGATGGAAGGAAAGATTCTTTTGGGGGAAGATATTGGGACCTGGGCATGGAGTTTTGTTTTGTTTTTTAAAAAGACATCACTAAAATGTAAAGATTCTATGTTTCGTTCTGCACTTACAGATGGGTGACTGGTCTTTCCTGGGCAGGCTTCTTACTGAAGTCCAGAACCACTCCACTGTCATTGGCAAGATCTGGCTCACCGCCCTCCTCATCTTCCGCATCCTCCTGGTCACACTGGTGGGAGATGCCGTCTATGGGGATGAGCAGGCCAAGTTCACCTGTAACACCCTCCAGCCTGGCTGCACCAACGTCTGTTACAACAGCTTTGCTCCCATATCTCATCTCCGATTCTGGATTTTCCAGATCGTTCTGGTGGCCACTCCCTCCATCTTCTATATTGTCTGTGTGATACACCAGGTGGCCCTGGAGGAGCGGATGGATGTAGAGAGGGACCGTCTGCTGGAACTATGGCAAAACCAGGCAACCTCTCAGAGGGTCTTTCCTAGATCAGGGTCTGGGGTCCTGGTGGCCTCCAGCTCCTTCGAGGACCAGAGCCTGAATGAGGATGAGATTCTCCCAAAGCATCTCCGGTCTCCATCTTTGGACCCCAACCAGTTGGCCAGCCAGGTGTTGATCATTTACATTGCCCACGTGGTGCTGAGGTCCTTCCTGGAGCTGGGATTCCTGGTGGGGCAATATTACCTGTTTGGGTTTGAAGTGCCCTATTTATTTCACTGTGAAACCTACCCTTGTCCCACCAAGACAGACTGCTTTGTCTCCAGGGCGACAGAGAAAATGATCTTTCTGAATTTTATGTTTGGGGTGGGGCTTGGCTGTTTTCTTCTGAATTTGGCAGAGCTTCATTACCTGGGGTGGCTCTTCACCTTCCGGATGCTCTTCAAGGCTTGTGTCAATTGCTGCCAATATCTGGGGAAGACTTCCTCATCCCACAGGCCCTGGCTCCTGCCTCTTTTGGACCCTAGTCCAGAGAGAATGGTCCTTGAGGCCTCTTTGTTGTCCGCATGGGGGTCAGGGCATGCCCAGCCGAAGCATACTATGATCCCTGTGACTATGGATTCAGGGCAGCCAGCTTTGGAGGGACAAAGGGACCACAAATCTAAACAGGAAATGGACCCCAAAATGCCCCCCAGCAAAAAATCCTGGTTATAGTCATCCCTGCCCCAGTACTGGAACCTATGATATAGGGTAGGGGGAAATGGCTACAAACAGTGACCGGTCACAGCCTGGTCACATCGTCATTTCCCTCCTACTCCTCTAGGTATCTAGGCCCCTACATGCATTCTGAAGAATAACTTTTACAGACTAAAGTAAATGACTCTCTTGTGACTCAGTTTATTTTCCCACCCAGATATAAAGAATTCAAGTTAGCTTTGATTCTTCTTTCTCCCCCTTCACATTATCATTGTATATATCTCATTTTATCTCTTCCTTTCTGGTCCCAAATACATATTTGTGAAATCCAATTCTTATTCCTCCTATCTCATGTCCTTGTCTGACTTAGCCTTGGGCTATTGTTGTTTGTCCTTTGTCCTCAAAGACCATGACATGAGGGAGGTGAGGCCATGACAAGCGCATGGATTAGGACTGTGCTAAGTCACCAGTCTCACTTTCTCTTCCAGAGTCATCTGGATCCAGTGGCCAGATAGGAATCAGGACAACTCGAGATGACCTTGGATGAGAGGCAGAGTTAAGTGACTCATCCAAGATCACATAGCTAGTAAATGTCTGAGGTCACATTTGAACTCAGATCCTTCTGATTTCAGGATTGGTCTTCGAAATACTGCCCCATCCAGTCCCCTAATACAGTAGGGTAATTCCATAGCCATGTAGTCCTGTTATAAACAGCCTCAACAATCCATTTTATAGACTGTGGATTAGATTAATCTTCTGAAAAGAGAATTTTGCACATTTAATTCAACTCATTTAAACAAATCAAACTTTCAATATCTACTCTGAACCAAAAGTCTTCTGCTGGCTGCTAGGGAAGGCCTAGTCTCATGGGATTTCCAATCTAGTTGGGGGAGAAGATGTATGTAAATAACTAGAATCTACAGGCTTATGCCTTCAAATTTAAATGTCAAATTCCACAAATTTTAAGAGATTTCTTTTTTTCAAGGCATAGTGACACAAAGTTCAAAGTTCAAAGAATGAATCAGATTTTTTGCTTTCAAACTTCTACGAGTACATGTGATGACACTCAATATATGTCAACCAGCATTTATTTATGGAATACCAAGCAATATGCAAATGCTACTAAGGGTCTACTAAGAAAGAAATGAGGCCCTGAGTTCAAATTTGGTCTCAGATATTTGACACTTACTAACTGTGTAACCCTGGGCAAGTCACTTAAACCTATTGCCTTGCAAAAAAAAGAAAGAAAGAAATGAAATGAAACAGTCCTTGCCCTCAAGAAACTTGCATTCTAGCCAGGGGAGACAACATAGTCATATCTAGGTATAGCAAAGATCTCCAGTCATCCTGATTCATATCTGACCACTGGACCCAGGTGGTTCCAGAGGAAAAAGTGAGGCTGACTTAGCACACCCTCCTTCAAATCTAGTTCACTTACTTGTCATGGCCTCACCTCCCTGATGTCATGGTCTTCTTTGAGAATGAAGAACAAACATCAATAGAGAGGATATATTAAAAATAAATGCTAGGTGTTTGTGAGGAGGAAGGGAGGACCCAAATGGTTGAGGAAAACAGGAAAGGTTTCATGTAGAAGGGAGTATTTCAGTTGATCCTTGAAAGAAAGTACAGAATCTAAGAGAAAGGAGGGAATTCCAGACAACAGCCAGGAAAAAAGGCACAGTAGATGGGAAATGAAGTTTGACATACAAGGATCAGTGAGAAAGTCCATTTGGCAGGAGCACAGTGTACATGAATACCGATAAAGTAATAAGCCTGGAAAGGTTTGGTGGGGCTCTGTTGTTTTTATTTATTTATTTATTTAATTAATTAATTAAAAAAATTTTTTTAGTTTTTTTGCAAGGCAATGAGGTTAAGTGGCTTGCCCAAGATCACACAGCTAGGTAATTATTAAGTGTCTGAGGCTGAATTTGTCAGGTCCTCCTGACTCCAGGGCCGGTGCTCTATACACTATGCCACCTAGCTACCCCTCAGTTGCTATTTAAATTCCTAGCAGAGAAGTTGATATTTTATCTTAGAAGTCCTTGGGAGCCATTAGAGTTTATTGAGTTGGGGAATTACATGGTCACACCTGGGTGACTGGATAGGCTACAGACTGCAGAGACAGGGAGGCTGAGAAGGTGGCTATTGCAATAGTCCAGGTGAGAGGTGATGGGGACCTGAACAAGGCAGGTAGGTTGGGGAGTGATGAGAAGGGGAAGGACCAGAGAGAAAGAGCTAAGCTTGGAGCAATGATATTAGATGGTGATTGGCTAGGTGAGCCTGATGGAGAGGAGTTGAGGCTGGTGCTAGCAAACCTGGGTGCAAATTCAGATAGCTAAGCAGAAATAGGTAGAAAGTGATGTGCTAAAGTCCAAGTGGAAGGTTGTTAGCAACAGGGGCACATTTGGAAAGCTTCAGGGAGGGATTGACATTTCAGTTGTATTTTAAGACTGATAAGAATGAGGGATGGCTAGGTGGCATAGTGGATAGAACACCAGCCCTGGAGTCAGGAGTACCTGGGTTCAAATCCGGTCTCAGACACTTAATAATTACCTAGCTGCGTGGCCTTGGACAAGTCACTTAACCCCATTGCCTTGCAAAAAGAAAAGATTGATAAGAATGGGAAGACAAACATGATTTCATCTCAGCTGGATCTTTCTAGTGGATAAAACAGGTCAGGGATGAAAACCAGGCCTAGGAGGTAATGGGAGCAGAAAACAATCTCCAAAAATCTGACAAACAGCAAAGTGTGTTTAGGAGTCAAACTTTTTTGGAAGGAAATTGAGGTTAGGTGACTTGCTTAGCTAATAAGTGACTGAGTCTGGATTTGGATGCAGGTCCTCCTGACTCCAGTGCTCTACCCCCTGCACCCTATAACTGCCCATAAGAGGGGGAAGTTTAATTTGACTGGAACCTGTAGCATATGAAAGAGAATAATATCACAATCTGGCAAGACCAAGGGATGAAAGATTCTGGAGGGCCTTGAATGCCTCATGAAAAAAGTTCTGAACTTTATTGGAAAGGTAATAAGGAACCAGAAAGGATTTTTGAGCAGAGATTGCTGTAACTAGATCTAATCACATGTAAAGTTCACTTCATACCCCCAACCCCAACCATGGTTTCCACTTGAAATGGACCCCAGTAATGTACGATGCTGGTAAATATTTAACAACTAACTCTCTAGAAAAAGATCAACTCTTCCCCACAAAAAAACAAATAAGGATTGCAGAGCACACTTTTAAGGTTAATTTGCAATATTAATATCTTCTCTATCATGTATGTTTAGACAATCAACAAAATAGATCAAACTCTGTTTTATACCTATGGAGATTTCCAAAGAGCATATGTTCCACACTAAAAATTTCGCAATGAAGAGCCCATTTTTGACTCCAGTACATTACTGGTTATGCCTTGCTATAAGACATTCGATGACTCTCAAGTACCACAAAGCAAGTTCATACAAAGTCCTCAGCTAGGCATTCAAGGCCTTTCCGGATCAAACTCCAACTTGCCTTTCTACCTTTCTCGGTACATCAGTGCACAAAGTTTTTACTTAGGCTAAATTGGTTTTGTTATTGTGCTCTAGTATATCTTTATTTGCCCATCTCCATGTTTTTGCTGTCTCGTTGACCTATAACGCCCTTCCCCTTCCTTTCCACCTATTTGAACTAATGAATCAATGAGAATGCTTTTGTGTGTCATTCTATGCTATAGGAATTGATGTCAAGTAACTTATATTCCAATAGGAAGACTCTAAGCAGGGTAGTAGTAACCAGGAAGAGAGCTCTTCCTGGATTATTCTGGTGATCAAAGCCACCTAGATGTGATTTTAGTGATCCATAAAGCAGTTTATTGACATCTAATTCCTACCCATCCTTTGAGGTCCAACTCCAATCCCATCTACTTTGAAAAGCCTTCTGTGGCCATTCCAGTTGAAAGTTAACCTTTAGTTAGACTTATTAAATTTTTGTTATTGCTCCTATTTAACTTTGTATCTGCTTATAAGCTTATCTTTTCTTCTAGATTATAAACTTATTGAGAGTGGGATCTTGGTTTTATTAAGTTTGTCTACTCTCTACCATCTCTTCCTTGGTGCTTTACAGATTGGTGATCTAGGGAACAGAGAGCAGTTAGGAAGACCTGAGTTCAAGTTTGACTCCAGTCAGCTATGTGACCTTGGGCAAGTCACTGAAGCACTGTCCTCCTCAGTTTCTTCCTCTGAAAAATGGGGATAAAAATAGGGAAGTATGGTTGTGAAGATCAAATTGCCTTACACATAGTAGGTGCTATATAAATGTTAGCTTTTATTTTATTTTATTTTTGTTTGCTTGGTTGGTTGCTTTATTGTTTTTTTAATTAAAGATTTTATTTTGAGTTTTATAATTTTCTCCTTATCTTATTTCCCTCCCCCTACCCCCCCACAGAAAGCAATTTGCCAGTTTTTACATTGTTTCCATGGTATACATTGATCTAAGTTGAATGTGATGAGAGAAAAATCATATCCTTAAGGAAGAAACAAAGTGTAAGAGGTAGCAAGATCAGACAATAAGATATCAGTTTTTTTTCCCCCCTAAATTAAAGGTAATAATCCTTGGTCTTTGTTCAAACTCCACAGTTATTTCTCTGGATAAAGATGGTATTATTCTCCATTGCAGAGAGCCCTAAATTGTCCCTGATGGAACGAGCAAGTCCATCAAGGTTGATCATCATCCCCATGTTGCTGTTAGGGTGTACAGTGTTCTTCTGGTTCTGCTCATCTCACTCAGCATCAGTTCATGCAAATCCCTCCAGACTTCCCTGAATTCCTGTCCCTCCTGTTTTTTAATAGAACAATAGTGTTCCATGACATACATATACCACAGTTTGCTAAGCCATTTCCCAACTGAAGGACATTTACTTGATTTCTAATTCTTTGCTACCACCAACAGGGCTGCTGTGAATATTTTTGTACAAGTGATGTTTTTACCCTTTTTCATCATCTCTTCAGGGTATAGACCCAGTAGTGGTATTGCTGGATCAAAGGGTATACACACTTTTGTTGCCCTTTGGACGTAGTTCCAAACTGCTCTCCAGAAATGTTGGATGACTTCACAGCTCCACCAACAATGTAATAGTGTCCCAGATTTCCCACAACCCTTCCAACAGTCATCATTATCCTTTCTGGTCATATTGGTCAGTGTGAGAGGTGTGAGGTGGTATCTCAGAGAAGCTTTAATTTGCATTTCTCTAATAATTAATGATTTAGAGCAAGTTTTCATATGGCTATGGATTGCTTTGATCTCCTCATCTGTAAATTGCCTTTGCATATCCTTTGACCATTTGTCAATTGAGGATAGGCTTTTTTTTCCCCTAAAAATATGACTCAGTTCTCTGTATATTTTAGAAATGAGTCCTTTGTCAGAAACATTAGTTGTAAAGATTGTTTTCCGGTTTACTACATTTCTTTTGATCTTGGTTACAGTGGTTTTGTCTGTTTAGCTTTTATTTTAAATAAAGTTTTGTTGATTTGGACTGACTTTGGTATTTGCATATTGGAAAGGTCTGCAGGAGATTCTAATTTATGGTATTTTGTAGGCACCAATCATTTCAGTTTCCTCATCTCTTAAGTGTGAGGTTCTGTCTAAAGTCTTTCATAATACTTTCCTTTCATAATACATGTCAGGGTTTCACAATGCTCCCAGATAGCTTTTTGCATATTTTTCATCCTGTCTTGTAGCTTGTTCTTGGTCCCAGATGGCTGATTTGTGGACGCTGATGATTTGATGGGCAATTTGAACCCAAGGGACCCAGAGCCAGGGCAAGGCAATAACACCTGGGTTTTGTTGGATTCTAAAATTTAATGCAAAAAGGGATTTCATTCATTCATTCATTCATTCATGTAACCAAACCTACCCTCTACCAATTCAGGTTAGCACCTATATCTTATAATCTTAACAATCGCCTGGGACACACAATGTTAATCCTTCATTCTAGAAGAAAACCATGACATCAGGATGGTGATGTCATGACAAATGACCTGGCCAGAATCACACAATTGGACCCTGACCTTTGTCAAGGCCTTCCTAACTCTGAGTCTGGTTCAGGATTTAATCCACCAGGCTGCCTATCCTTGTGTATGACAGGCACTTCCTTAATAAAGTTTTTGCTTCATCTAATTGTACTTGGCTCTCATCTCTTCTGGTCTTCTTGTGGAGCCTTTCAGGTTGTCTGAACCAGAGCAGGTGAAAGGTCTCAGTGGAAAAGCTCATGATTTCACAATTAACCTTCCTTCCCTTTGTCCCTCCAAGATAAATACCCATAAGAGTTAATGATCAGTAAGTAAATAATTCAGAAAGCAAAGGTCAGTGGAATCCTCTTCTCTGTATCCTTCCTGCTCTTCCTGGATCTATTCAGTCATTGAAAATTCTAGGAGTTTGGCCAAAAAAGGAGGAGTCTTGTAGTAATTTGTGGTTGAAGAAGGGATAGGATGACATGGTTTCACATACCCCTTTCCCCCTTTCATCTTCTTGACTTTCCATCCTTCCTGCATCTTCAAACACATGTTTAGGGAGAGGTAGATAAGGAGGTAGAAGGACAGCTAAGTGGTACAGTAGATAGAGCACTGACCTTGGAGTCAGGAAGACCTGAGTTCAAATCTATCCTCAGACACTTGATACTAGCTGTGTGATCTTGGGCGAATCACAAAAACAACAAAAAAAAGGAGGTTGAAAGGTGAAGTGCTATTTCACTGCTCTGTCAAAAGACCTTCAATGCCTCCCAGGGCCCATGGACAGAGCAGATGCTTTAGCTTGGCATTCAAGGCCTTTCAGATTCTAGCCTTATTACTACTTTACTATATAAATCTTTCACTGCAGCTAAATTGGGTTAGCAGTTGGACAGTGCTCAGATTAATTTATCCATAGGATCATCATCATAATCACTAGCAATTTAAGGCTGGCAAGTCACTTCACTAATGCCATTTTACAAGCTTTGGAAATAGGAGATATTATGATCCTCATTTTTCAGATGAGGAAACTGAGACTTGCCTAGGGTCACATAGATAGTGATAGATCTGAGATCAGATGTGACAGCAGTACACCCTATGTACTGTTCTACCCAGCTGCTGATGACATATGAGCTGCAATAGTGAGATCAAGAGACCTGCAAACTACTGGCTATTATATAAAAGTCTGATTTTTACTACTACTACTATTACTACTACTACTACTACTACTACTACTACTACTACTATCACTGCCATCATCATCACCACCACCACCACCAACTCCTACTGATGTTGTTGTTTTTGTTTCTCTTTCATTCTCTCCGGAGCCATCTGGGCAAATCACTTAACCCTGATTATCTTGCATCCCGGGTCTTCTCCAGCTGCCCTGATCTATATCATCTGGCCATTGGACTCAGATGGCTCTGGAGGAGAAAGTGAGGCTGGTGACTTGGCACAGCCCCCCCTCACTCATATCCAGTTCATGTGCTCGTCATGGCATCACCTCCCTGATGTCATGATCTTCTTCAAAAATGAAGGACAAACATCATCACTATTCTACCACCACCATTACTACTACCACCACTACTACCATTATTAGTACTACAATTAATATTAATGCCACTCCCATCACCACCATCTCTAGTGCTAGAACTAACCTTAGAGATCATGAAGACCAATTGTCTCATTTTCTATGAGAGCCAGGAAGAACCATGCTCAAAGTTACAATATCAGTAAGGGTCAGAGATGAGGTTTGGATTCAGGGTTTCTGAACCCAGAGTCAGGTTATCCTATCTGCTGTGTTATTTGTTCATTGACTCATTCCACAAGTGTTTCTTAAGTAACAAATATGAGCCAGACCTACTTGGCAAGGAGAATAATACAAAGACAAACTGAAAAGGGCCTTGCTCTTAAGGCTGTTGAACTCTCGAGGTGGTAAATAGCATACACCTGGATAAGTTACTACAAAGATAAGCCAAGTACTTCCTGACAAAAGGTGGAGGAGCTGAGGGGATCAGGAAAGGCCTGTGGAGGAGTTTGCCCCTGAGCTGAACTTGGAAGGAAGACACAGTTGAAGAGAAGTGGGAGGTCAGGAGGGACTTCATTACTCCTGATATGGGAGAGATGACTCTTCAAAGACATGTGGGGTGGAATGTTTGATCTGCAGCAAGTTGGCCTAGGTGGTGTTGAGTGTGTGAAGGTGAGTGACAAACCTGGTGATTGGAGCCATAATGGGAAGGATTTGATACATAGGCCAAATGGAGAAATTTGTAGTTTATCCTAGAGGGAACTGGGGGAGGGGGGCACTGGAGCTT
Source organism: Macrotis lagotis (assembly GCF_037893015.1). Classification (NCBI taxonomy): domain Eukaryota; kingdom Metazoa; phylum Chordata; class Mammalia; order Peramelemorphia; family Peramelidae; genus Macrotis; species Macrotis lagotis. The sequence goes on along the minus strand of NC_133662.1, from coordinate 240,261,827 downwards.
CTAAAAGAAGAAACTGCCATGGTCACACCCCTGTTTTAGAATATTGCTTTGGCAGCTGTGTGAAAGGTGGATTAGAGTCAGGAGAGAATGGAGTTTGGGAGACCATGTAGGAGGTTCTTACTGTCCATGTGAGAGAAGATGAAGACTTGAATTAGGATGAGAGAGGAGGGATGAAAGAGATGTTGCAAAGGTTAAGACAAGATTGGAGAAGATGGATAAAAATATAAGGAATCAAGCATAATTCTCAGGTCACACATCTGAACAAGTGGAGGGATGGTGATGCTTTTTTTTAGGGGTTTTCTTTTTTTTTTCTTTTGCAAGGTAATGGGGTTAAGTGGCTTGCCCAAGGCCACACAGCTACGTAATTATTCAGTGTCTGAGGTCACATTTGAATTCAGGTACTCCTGACTCCAGGGCCGGTGCTCTATCCACTACGCCACCTAGCTGCCCCTGATGGTGATGTTTTTGATAGAAATATGGATGCTAAAATGAAGGGATGTGGTAATTGTGAAAGAAAATGAGTTCTATTTGGAATATATTGAATGTAAGACCACAACAAGAGATCCAGGAAAACATATTCTATAGGCAATTGGTGGTAATAGGATTTAGAGATGGAAATGATCCTAGAGGTCTTGATGTTAACCCTACCCCCACCCTGATTTTCCAGAGAAGCTAAGTGACTTGCTCAAGGTCACAGAGGCAGGAAGTCACAGAACATAGATTTGAACCCAGGAACTTGGAAAATCCAGTACATTTCCTACCATGCTGACTCTGAGGAGTGAGGTAGGAATAAAGCTCAAGAGAGATCAGAAAGATATTTTTCTATCTATAAATATTACATATTATATACACAGATAGTTGGATTAAATAGATGAAAGAAGGATGGATGAATAGACAGTCGGATGAATAGATAACCATAGATGATAATCTAGTAAGGGAGATTAGAAAGAGTGGTCAGATAGGTAGGAAGAGAACCAAGAGGGAGCTCTATCGCCAAAATCTCAGGCAAGAGAGTATAACCAGGAGAGGGTACTCAAATGCTGCAGAGAAATTAGAAAGAATGAGGTCTGAGAAAAAAGATTTGGCAAATAAGAGATCCTTGGTGAACTCACAAAGATCAGTTTCAGCTGAGTGATGCTGTTGAAAACCAGATTTTGAGGGGCTCAGACGTTGGTGGGAATAAAGGAAAAGCAGTGAGTCAACATGAGCTTTTCTAAGTTATGTTCAAGTTCCCATTTCCTCATCTGTCAAATGGGTGTGGAGTCTGGACTACATAATCATAAAGACCCCTTCCAAGTCCATTAAATATATATACCTACACATATATGTTATATATTTTTTTGTGGGAGGGGGAGGAAGACTATCACCTAATAAATCATCTTTCTAAATTCTTGAGATTTCTCTTGAAGTAGGCACCACTTTGGGGGAGCAATAAAGTCATACAAGGCAATGAACCCCTCAAAAGATAGGCCAAATTGCCCTTAGGATTTCATGAAGTCTCTGGAAAAGCTGATTTTCTGCTGTCTCTTATGTGTCCAACTTGGGTGTGGACACATGAGTGTAGTTTCCCAACTCAGATGCTTTCAACTCGGGATTAGGTAGCAGTGTTGATGGAGTGGGGTAGACAGCAAGCAGTGTGGACACTGATCTTTTTTATTTGGACACCAACAAAAGCAGTGATGAAAATGAACCCTCTAGTTTCTCAAGGGCAGTAACTTGATCTTTCTTATTCTCAGTGACTCTGGCTCAAAATGGGTGCTTCATAAATCCTCAATGAACTGAAATCAACTGGTTAAAAGGCCTGAATGAAAACTAGTTTAGTCTGACCTTTGTTTTCTAATATCATCTTCAAGTGTTCTTGAGTAATCTCAAGTGGGTTCTTGGACTCAAGCAAGAGGGGGCTTTGGAGGGGCGGCTAGGTGGCACAGTGGATAGAGCACTGGCCCTGGAGTCAGGAGTACCTGAGTTCAATTCTGGCCTTGGACACTTAATAACCTAGCTGTGTGGCCTTGAGCAAGTCACTTAATCAACCCCATTGCCTTGCAAAAACCTAAAAAAAAAAAGAGGGGGAACTTTGGGGAAAGTATATGTTGCTGTCTAAGATCAGTAACAATCAGCAATCCTTTATTAAGCACCTGTACCAGATACTCTGCTAGGTACTGAGAATACCAAATAGTCCCCGACCTCATGGAGCTTATAGTCTAACAGGAGAGGGTAGATGGAAAAGGGAAACAGTATGTCCACATAAAAGTAAGCAAATATAAAATATAGGGTATTCCAAAAAGAACTGCATCTATGTGCATGTGTATGTATGTATATAAGTGTGTTTATATATGTGTATAGTTCCTGGGGGAAGAATGGGAGAAGGAGATCATATAGGACTGTGGCAATGGAGCTGAAGAAGCTGGGAAGCCTAAGAGGCAAAGGTGAAGAGAGAGGATATTCCAGGCATGGGAGGCAGATTGTGTAAAGGAATGGTGGCAGATGGTATGTTCTGAAAAACTTGGCCAGCAGGCAAATTTGGTTGGAATGAGCAAGGAGGATGGTGATGTAAAATAAGCCTGGAAAGACAGGATGGAACCAGGCTGTGAAGGATTTTCAGAGTCAAACAAAAAAGGCTTTTAAATTTTATCCTGGATGGAACTGGGAGCAGGGAAGAATATCAGTGTGGTAACTGAGTGAAAGCTAGATTAGAGAGAGGCAGGGAAACTATCTGGGAGGCTATTTCAATAGTCTGGCTGAGAGAATGAATGATAGTGGTCATGTGAGTGGAGAGATGGGTACAGATGCAAGAGGTGATGCAGTGGTAGAGACAAGAAACAAGACATGAACAGGTGACTGGTTATGAGAAGTGAAAAGAAAAGAATAAAGACTGAGGTGGGCAACCTGAGTGACTGGAAGGATGATGATGCCTTTGACAGAAATAGAAAAGTTAGAAAAACAAAAGGTTTTGAATGAAAGATGAATTCTGTTGTAGACTTGCTGGATTTAAGATGCCTAGGAAATGTCAAACAGGACAATGCAAGACTGGGGATCAGGGAGAGACAGGCCTCGCTATTGAGATAGAGAAATCCCTATGAAAATTTAATTCAAGGGAGGAGAGAGATGGAGACACAGAGAGATGAGGGTGGGGCAAGAAGTAGGAAGAAGATGAAGAGAGAGAGAAAAGGAGATAGAGAAGGGGGGAGGAGAGGCAAAGAAAGACAGAGTGAGAGGGGGGCAGGGGAGAGAGAGAGAGAGAGAGAGAGAGAGAGAGGATCTAGAGAAAAATTCAGAGAGAGAAATGAAAAGAGAGAGGATAGAGTCTTCGGATTGATTCACTCCTCAGGAGCCGGTGATCAGAGGTGTCAAGTGCAGCAGCATCAAAATCAAGCTGAAGCTTAAGAAAACTGTCATTGGATCGGGTTATTAAAACACTCTTGGGAACTTTGCAGAGCAGTTTCAGTCCAGCGAAGAGGAGAATGGAAGCCATATTGCAAGAGATTCGAGAAGTGAGAAGAGCAGAATGTAATCAGATTTGTTCTCCTACTTTGGCCGTGAAAGAGAAGAGATAAAAGGTGGGAGCTAGAGAGGATATTGGCACGAGGAAGGATGGGGAAAGACTTGGGCATGTTGTAGGTAGCAGAGCAGAAGGTAGATGTGGAGAAAAGGAAGATTATTGGAAAGGGGATGATTAAAGAAGGGGGAGACAATCTGTCAGAGAGGCAGGAGGGACAAGCAGAGGGACTGGACTACAGGAGACAAGGGCAGGACAGGAGGGAGGGCAGGGCAAGTGACCTAGATGCACGTAGAACCTACGTTTTGGGTTTTGCATGTTGTTCATTTACCAAAACAAACCCCAAAGCCCAAAACCAAGAGGCAGAAGGTTCCCCCTCTCCCATTCTCTTTTCACTAATAGTCCCAGTTCTGTCAGCATGGGGCTAGTCCGGCCTGGAAAAACCCCTGGTCCAGCTCCAAGCCAGGCCACCCAAGCCTGCCTGGGGCCCTCTCTCGTCCCATGGGAGTCCCCACTTGGGTTTTCTTCTGGCAGGGAAACGGCACCAAAGTAGGTCTTCGGTCGTCTACCTGCCTTGGCGGAGTGGGCCCCCCCCCCCAAGCAGATATACACAAAGACCCGCCCCCACCCCCGCAAGCACAGGAGCTGCTATCTGCCGAGCCCCGCGTCCAGTGAGATTCACCCCGAGATTCCACCGGCCGCATGAAAGCGACGCCGCTCTTCCCGCGCCTGTTTCAGGCAGCGCCACCCCGGGCAGGGGCCGGGCGCCGGCGGGCGGCGGGGTCCTGGTGCTCACCGGGCCCGCCGGGGTGTTGATCCCGGGCGCGGCCAGCAGGGCGCTCCCTCCTCCGCGCGGGGCCGGGCTGGTGGGGCGGCGGGGCTGCGCTTCACTGCGCTGCGCGGGGCTGGGCTGGCCGGGCTGCGCTGCGCGGGGCCGGCCTGCGCGGGGCTGGGCTGGCCGGGCTGCGCTGCGCGGGGCCGGCCTGCGCGGGGCTGGGCTGGCCCGGCTGCGCGGCGCGGGGCCGGGCTAGGCGGCCGGGGCTGGGCTGGGCTGGGCTCGGGCGGGCTGGGGGCGGCGCCGCGCGGCTCGGGGGCTCGGCTGGGCTCGGCCGGCCGCCCGCCCGCCCGCTCGCTCGGCGCGCCGTTGCTGGCCTCTGCCGGGCTCTGCTGCGTGCGCCCGCCGCAGCCCGGGACTGCGAGCCGGCGCCGGAGCGGGGCCGGGGCCGGGGCCGGGCCGAAGACGAGGCCGGTGCATGCCGCGTCCCTGCGTCTCCTGCCTGGCCGCCCGACCGGCGGGCTCCGGCTGCCGGTGAGTGCGGGCCGGGCCCGGGGCGCCGGAGCCCGGGGAGGGGGGGCGGGGGGCCGGGGGTGGCCCGGGTGGCGGGGCTGCGGGGCGGGCTCCTCCTCCTCCCCTCCCCTCCTCCTCCTCCCCTCCTCCTCCTCTTCCCTCCTCGGCTCCTCCGCGGCCCCGGACTCCGACTTCTCCCGGAGCCCTGCTCTGGCGCTGGGGGCGCCTCTTCCCGGGGCCCTGGCGCCGAGCCGCGCCGGGGCTGGGGAGGCGGGGGGGGGGGGGGCAGGCGGCCTGGAAGGGCCAGGGCCGGGGAGCCCAGCCCCCTCCTCCTCTCCGGGGGTGCCCAGTAATCCGAAGGAAATGCACTGGCCTGGAGGCGAGGGGGGCGGCGGCAGGGTGGCCCCCTCCCTCCCAGTCCTTGATGGGTCGGGGAAGGGGGGAGGCTGCCCTGCCTTAGGCCCAGTTTCTCCTGACAGCCTTCAGGGGAGGGGGGAAAGCAAAGGAGCTCGGAGTCCATTATCCTCTCCCAGGCCCTCACCCTTTCACTGCCAAAGCGGTACAGCCCTCCCCCACCCCACCCCACCCCCACCTCAGCAGCTGCCAGACAGCTGGCAAAACAATGGAGTGAAGGCGACCCTGGTTCCCTGATGCCCGCTGCCCCCCTTCCTCCTCCTCCTCCAGCTAGAGGCAAAGATGTCTGGGGGAATCCTTGGGCCTTGGGGGATTCTGGGTCCTCCGCCGGTTTCCCTATTTACCTTTTTCCAAAAAGGGTAGGAAGGAGGGGGAGTAGAGAGGGAAGCGAGCTCGCCTGGGGCAGGGGTGAGAGACGAGCCTGGGCTGTCCCCACCCCACTAACCTGTCATGCCAGTTGGTTGGGTGACAGGCGTTGGGGGTGATCTGCCCTTTGGGGGGTTCCCTGGGGGGTGGTTCCTTGCCATACTTGGCTAGGCAAGAAAGGGTCACATTTCTTGGGCAGAGGGAGCTACAGCGGGCGCGCGCGCACACACACACACACACACACACACACACACGCTTGGCTTTGTCATAGTGGGTTGGGAAGAAGGGGGCGGGCACACATGGGTACATAGCTCTTCCAGAGACATGTGCTCTCCGAAGGAGACTGTGCTACTGGGGCTGATGATGGTCTGGGTTGGGTTTTGCCGGCTGATAGGCTACTTCTGTTGACTTGGGGGAGGGGTATATTGGGAGCCAGAGCTCCTCTCCCAATCCATTACCTGAGGAATGAAAAGTAGTTCTTTCCTTGGGCAGAAGCACATTATATTATAGTATGAGAGCTGAAAGAGACCTTGTCAACCAATCTAGTCATTTTACCAATGACACTGAAACTCAGGCTGAGTGACTTGTCCAAGGTCACCTGGTACACATGAATTCACACCCTCTAGGTCCACTCTTTCCTTTGGGTTAAGCAGTGAACAGACCTGTTGCCATGTCTGTGCCACCATCATTTTTGTTGGTTCAGGGGCCAGTTTCTATTCAAGGATGCCAAAAATGCCAATGCTGGCACTTGGTGGGAATCTGGGGCTTCCGGCCAGCTCCTTCCTTGGCCAGCTCCTCCAGTGGTCAGGGTTTCCTTCTTGTGTCTGCCTCCTGAGCTTCCCCTCTGGCTCCTTTGTCCCAATCTCAGGGCTTTCCAGGAAATGGCCTCCCTTTCAGGTCATTACCAGTTAAATATAGCAGTGGGTGGAGGTTTGCCCGTCTATTGACGTCTTCATGTTGGGTGGAAGTGGAGACTCTAGGATGGAGGGAAAGAGCGCCTTCTTCATAGGTAGAAGCTGTTTGGGAGGAAGATTTGGGGGGGCATCAGGGCCAGGAGTATATAGGCCTTCTTATCAGTTATTTCCTGATGGAAGGACTGAACTTTGAGCTGTTGCTGGCCTGGTCCCCTGGCTGCACCAATTACCTTCCTGCCCAACCCTGGCCCATCACCACCCCTCAGTCTAGGGAAGATGGCCTGAATGTTCCCCCTATGAGGGACTCGACACCCTCTTCCTGAGACCTAACAGTTCTATCACATAGTAGGTGCTTGGATTGATTGAGAGGGGCAGGAAAGAGACAGATAGGGCCATCATTGGCATGGTGAATTGTTTTGGAGGAAGGTGGACACCTCACCCTTGGATTCTGATCTTTCTCTCCCCCTGTCAGTCAGTGACCATTACTAAAATATCTACTTATCAATCAGGCAAGGAACTACAATACAAAGACAGGCAAGCAGTAGGTTCTCTTCCTCCTCTGGCACCTGACCCTAGTGTGGAGCTTCCTCAACTCCCCCCCCCCCCCCCCCCCCCCCCCGCCCCAATCCAGAAGCTCAGATCCAGACTTGGAGCATCTCTGTCTTGTTTTTTGCCTCCAGTCACCTCTGCTTGGCCAGACTTTGACCATCCGTGTTACTGGCCTTCCTCCAGGAGCTCTGAGTCTGGGACAGGCCAGTCTCACAGGTCTCTCCAGGGGAGTGCTGGGTGGAGTGAAGCAGCCAGGAGGCCAGGGCCTGGCCTAGAGAGAAACCACCCTGCTGAGGGGTGGAGTACTAACTTTATTTGCCTTGTCTCAGGAAGACTAAATGCTTCCTCACTGTGCAGGGTCACAGACTCGGAGGGCAATGTTGGGGTGGGCTTTTTGGTGTGTGAGTGGTTATTTTTCTGCCTCTTGGAGTGGAGTACTGTCTGTAGTCAAGACACAATCCATCTGGAGCAGGCAGAGCTGAGAAGGAGAAAGGAACGGAGGCCTCCAACTGATCTGCTTTCCTGACCAGCTGGCCAGATTCCAGGCTGCTGGCAGTTGGGTCCTGGGGCTTTGGGGGCTCCTGGACCCTTGAGTACCTTGCCCCCCCCCCCAGGGGAGAGAGTAATCATCTGGGTGTGGTGAGTAAGGAGAAGGGATTTATCAGATTGGCCCCAGTGGATGGGTTTGAAGGAGTACACTGCTCAAACCACTTCTTCCTAAATTGTCTACAGGGAAGGTCCAGGCTGGGGGGGCTTGGTTAAACTTCCCAGTCCCTGGCTGGTGGTAGCCTTGTATTCTCTCTGATCTGAATTCACAGCCCCCCCCCCCCCCATCCCCCTGTTTCTAGAGAAGATGAGGAGAAAGCTTAGGGCAGGGATGGGGGACATTTCTGGAGGGGGGGAAAGGACATCACTGAGGGTCGACAGGATGTCCTGGGGGATCAGAGTTGGCTTAGAGTAAAGTGGGGCCCTCCTTTCTCCTTTATGTCTATCATCTTTCTGGTCTGTTCTTTGTCTCGAGGTATGAATCGTGCGGCTTGTAAATTATCTCTGTTCCCCTGATATTTCAAACAGCCCCTACTCAGTGTGGTTTAAAGCTCTGGTACTGAAGGTTTTAAAAGGCTCTTTTTCTCTTCTGGGAATTTTGTAGACTTTAACAACTGATTTTTTTTTTTTTTTTAGGTTTTTGCTAGGCAATGGGGTTAAGTGGTTTGCCCAAGGTCACACAGCTAGGTAATTATTAAGTGTCTGAGACTGAATTTGAATCCAGGTACTCCTGACTCCAGGGCCAGTGCTTTATCCACTGTGCCACCTAGCCGCCCCAACAACTGATTTTTTAAATGAGATTTCTAATATTCGGACCCTGCCTCTGACACATCTTTGTCTGGGTGATCTTGGACAAGTCACTTGATTTCTGCAGGCCTCACTTTCTTCTTCTGTAAAATGAGAGGGTAAGACTAAGTGGCTTCTGGACCATTTAAGCTCTGTGGAGTTCAGGTCAGAGGACTTGTCTTTGAATCTTGCCTCCACAACTTTCTGTTGGTGTGACCTTTTTGTCAAAGGAAAGGGTTAGTCTAGATCAGCTTTGAGTCCTCTCTGCCTTTGGCCAAGATCTGGACTCTGGGGAGGTGCTGAATGCTTCATGGTTAATGATCTAAGGGAACAGCCTCTGAAAAGAGGTACTGGTCGAGTTGAACATTCTAGAGGCCATAGGTCATAAAATTGGGTGGAAAGTTGGTCATAATTGAATCCAGAAAGGTTGTTAGGGGCCAGAAAACTTGGGTTTGACCTTTAACTCGGCCACATGTAGATGTGTGGTCTTGGGTAAGTGATTGTCCCTTGCTGGTTGGGGGAGATGTCCCCTACCAAATGAGAAGGTGGGAAGAGGTGGGTGGTCTTATTCATGATCTATTATCTTAGCCTTCCCCAATGCCTCATTTTACAGAGCAGGAAACTGAGGTTCAGGGATGGGAACTGACTTGTTCAAAGTCACTGGATTAAGGGCAGAGCTGTCATTTGGGAACTTCCATTAGGAGGCTCTTGAAGGGGTTTTTTCCTTGGTTAAGACAGGGGAATTTGGGCAAAGAAGGGAAGTCAAGAGGAAATAGTGTCTGGCTACCTCTCCTGGGACAATGAGATTCTTGCTTTTTGTGGGGTGGGGGGGAGCCTTGGCTTGACTGGGGCCACTAGCTGACTGATCCCTTCCCTCCCTGAGTAACTATACATGACCAGGGAGGGGCTGCTCTAACTCTGGGAGTCCTATGTGGAGTAGCAGAGGAAGCTAGCCTGCCTTTAGTTGGCTGATGTCATGCCAGACATGTGCAGTTGGTTTGGAATACACCTGGAGTCAGATAAGCACCCTGTGACTGAGTGGTGAGTCAGAGGAGGTCTGCGAGCTCAGCAGAACCAAGGGAGGGTGTTGGGCCCCTTCTTACCTTGTTGCCTGGACTGGGCTGGGCTGGGTTGTTTTGAGCCAACTCACCCCCTGAGGTGTTGGGACCAACCTTCATCTGTAGTTTGGTGAAGGGGTCACTATGTGGGATACAGGGAGCTTAAAAAGCCCTTTAGCTGGAGGAAATGGCCTCTCTGATAGGTCAGAGGCCTGGGAAGGAAGGCCTGACATCCCTGAGTGAAGCATTTCCTTTGTTTTTATTTATGAGTTAGTTCTGCACAGGGACAGAGAGGGGAGAGCTGCCTTGAGAATGGTCCTTGCGATGACCCCTTCCTCATGGGAGATTCCAGATACTCTCTGGCCTGGGTGCTGATGGCCATAGCTATACGCTTCAGGCCCTGGGGTTTCTAAAACCCTAACAGTAAATCTGTCCTCATGTAAAGTCACAAAGTACAGTTGGGCAGCCTGGTGTAGGGGATTTGGAATTCAGGAGTGGGGTGGGGCAAAGTTTTAAGCTTGACCTGACTGGCTGCTCACCCTCTCTTAGAGTATTCATAGAACACTGCAGTCAGAGGAACTGAGTTCAGATCCTGCAGATGATGTTCATGACCTAATCACAGAGGGCAATTCATTTAACCTTTCTGGGCCTCAGGTTCTTTGGCTATAAAAAGAGGGGGTCCCTTCCACCTTAAAACCCCAAATCCTCGGTTTCTTTGACTGATGATATTCCCTCCCAGATGCGATGTTTGTAGGGGAAACAATTGGAGAATGTTATTATGTTCCACAAATGTAATTGTAGAAACACCTGTCCTCTTCTCCTATATTTTGGTGTAGCCAAGTAGAAACACACCAGACACAAATCATCTTCTCGCCATTCTTTTCCTATTTAGAATTCTCTGACTTCTCATAGATGAATAAGATTGTTGGATCATAGGCTCTCCCCTTGGAGGTCTCATAAAGCATCATGAGAATGATGTCATTGCTGTTGGGATGATGGGGCAGGTGTGTTCCTCAGCCTTTCCCCATCCAGTTGGGATCTCTCTCCTCTGCTAAGCATTCTGTTATTCTTTTTTTCTTTTTCCTTCTTTCCCTGATCCTCTTGTCATAGAAACTAACTTGGCTCTTGGGAGCCCATGGCACAACTTCAGTGCTAAGTTAATCTAGTAGTTGGCCTGGCATGGGCTTCTTCTTGGAAAAAAAAGTTGCTGAAGATTCCAATTCCAGGATCCCTCAGGTCCTTCTAGCTTCTGTAGGACACGATTCTGGGATTCATTGAGCACTTAGAGGCTTAGAAGGAGCTTTTGTAGATCAAAGGAGGCAAGATCTACCAATTTTGGGGTCAGGATGGAAAGGAAATCCCCAAGCAGGCCCCTCTCATCCCCACACTGCCCCCCCCATCTGTCCATAGTTTCTGTGATGATTCTGGAGAGCCAAGAAGTCAGTCATTTATAAACTGGAAAGCATCAAGAGGAGGGTGACCATATTGGGAAGGGGACTTGTGGATAAATGAGTGGAGGGAATGGGCCGTAGACTGGGGGTAGGGAAAGGGGGATACTGACAAATTTCAGATACCTGATGTACTATTTTGTGAAGGATTGCACCTAATCAGTTTGACTGAAGAGAACCGACCCAGGAATGAGAGGAAACTGTAAAATGGGTCATTTAGGCTTGGGGTCAAGAGAAATGTTATCTGTTAGAATGATCTAAAAGTAAGGTGAAGTTGCCTTAAGAGTTGAAGGGATCCCTTCTACCTTTTTGAGGGGGTTTTTGAGAGATGGTCTTAATAACTTCTTTTTTTAAATTAAAGATTTTATTTATTTTGAGTTTTATAATTTTTCCTCCAATCTTACTCCCCCCCCCCACAGAAAGCAATTTGGTCTTAACAACTTCTTGTGGGTTGTAGTAGAGAAACTTTTTAGGTCCAGGTGGATCTGGGTGACTGCTGGGGTCCCCACCAATTCTGAGATGGGGGTGAGTCTGCATTATAGATGAATGACTGAAAAATCTAGTAATCACCTACCAGATACTATGTTAAAAAAACTCGGTGTTGTAGTCTTCCAAAAGCTCAGTGTTGTAGTCCTCCATCTCCAGTATGGAAGACTTTTCAGTCAGATGCAGCCTCAGACATTTCTTAGCAAGTTTTTAAGTCTCTGTCTCAGTTTCCTTATCTGTAAAATAGGGATGAGAACAGAATCTTCCTGTATCAGATAATAACAATATTTTAAAACTACTTGATTAGCTCAGTGCCTAGAATATAGTATAAATAAAAAATGTTTATTTTTCTCCCTTCCCTTTCTCCTTCCCCTTCCACAGTCACCACAGTTACAGATAGGCCCTGTCCTTAAGGCATTCCCGTTCTAATAGATCCTAATAGATCCACATTTATTGGCCGTGACCTCCGAAGGAAGTTGCTCTATGAGGCATGTGACTGAATCAAAAAAACACTCAGCAAGAACTAATCTCTACCTCTGACACTAGCTGTGTGACCTTGAACAAGTCATTTCACCTTTCCTCCTCTCCACATCCTATGCATTTCCCTCACCCTATAGATGGGTTGGTAACCTGCAAGTGTGTGGGGAAAGTTCCACACTGGGAAATACTCGGGCCAAAACAACCAGAGGCTTTGCTGTTGTAAGATCCCAAAGTCTAAACTTAGGGAGGTGGCTAAGGAGCAGATATGGGTGTGGATGAGGTCTTAAAACATCCTGGAAAAGAGGTGTTGGCCAAGGGTGGTGGAAACAGAATTAGAATCTCCTAGCTCTCCCAGGCCTGAAGAATGGTACGCGGGTGGTGCTGTTGGTGACAAATGAGTGAGTAAGTGCCCTCTTTCTCGCCAAAGGAAACTAAAAAACTATGGAATTTTAGAGCTGGAAAAACTCTCAGAGATCATCTTGTCCACCTCCACCCCCACCCCCTTACTTCCATTTCACAGAGAAGGAAATTGAGGCCAGTGGCATTGCCAGGGCTAGACTCCAGATCTTCTGCTGCCCTTTTCAATTGAGTGATAGCAAGCTGTTTGGGAGTTGGAATAGTCAGAGGTGCTGTCAGGAGACAGGGGGATGGAAGAAATGAATCCCCAAGACTCCTTCCAGGCAGAATTTACGAGAACCTGCCTCCCTGCCCTCTTCCCTTTTTTTTTTTCTGGAGGAGGGAGGTTTTGAGATGCTTGCCTGGTATCTGACCCTGGTCAAGGGGAACCAGGCTCGGCTCAAGAGAATATGGATTTAATAGATTACATTGTCTATGACACAAAGGTTGAAGGATCGTTCCCAAGGTCAACCCAGTGAGTTTTGAATGCAGATTCTCTTACTCCTGAACCTCTTTCCACTATGTCAAAGGTTTGAGGCTTTGAAATAGCACAATCATGGAGCTAGAAACCTGGAAGTCACAGGGAAGGATTAAGCCAATATCCCTACACAACTTGGGACACCTCAGGAATGTGTTTAGGGTCCCTGGCCCCAACTCCTGGAGTCATAATGCTGACAGACCTCTGGCAGGAGGAGGTTGGGATACAGCCTGATGGGTGTCACCTTTATGGATTCTTAGCTGGGTCACCCTTGTTGAATCTTAATTTCCTCTTATATAAAGTGGAGCTATTGGTAGCACTTGCCTTACAGGAATAATATGCAATGAACTGAGTGGACATAAAGCACATTGCAAACCTTGACCCACTACCTGAAAGCATGATATGATTATTTTCAACATCATTTTATTCTTCTCTTTATATTGAGTGGAACTCATTTGGAAATGGGCCTGGGGCAAGTTGATTTTCTGGCTTGTTTTGTTTTGAATTTGGGGAACTAATTTATAGGTGGACAAAATGATGGATTTTTTTTTGGAAACTGACAGTATTGAGATTCAGGATGATGTTGATGGTGATAGTGATGGGGATGAGTGTGATGATGATAATGAAAGGGCAACAGACTTGTGGTAGGAGTTCTCTTCAGAGAAAAATGATGAGGACAGAGGAGAGGGTCCTCATACTCAGCAACTGATAGTGAGCTTGTTCTTTCCCTTGATGATAAACTATTATCTTATAAAAAGCACCCATTATGGGATGAGATGGGGGAGAGCTGATGAAAAGGGGGTCCTCAGTGAGTAAATAATGAGTATGCTGGAACAGCCAGTCAAAGAACTTGGGATTCCTGATGGTTGCTTCCAGGTTTATCAACATGGCTGGAATACTTTATTCTCTTGGGTTTTGACACTTTTAGCCCCAGGGATGAATGGAGAGGTCTCTAAGGTTGAAGGCAATCTTGTGGGTGGCTGGATGATTTATGGTACCTGCTTCTTTCTGGATAAGTGGTTGTATTGATGAGGTGGGAGAGAAAATAGCTAGAATCTGATTTCTGGGGGAGTAGTGTGACCTACTTCTCATTGCCTGCTCGGTAGAATGAGGAAAGTAGTAACCCCTGGGCTGGTGGGTTTTCCTCATTTTTGCTCCTCTCCCCTCTCTGCCTTCTCTCTCCCCTCCCCTCCCCTTCCATCCTTCCTCTCTCTTTTCTCTCTTCTCTCATCTCTCTTCCTTTCCCCATCTTCTTTCTTTCCTCCCCTCTCTTTTTCTCCCTTCTTTCTTTTCTTTCTTTCTCATCTCCCTCTCCTTCTTCTCTTTTCTCTCAGGCTGATGAGAGCTACATTCTGATCTGCCACTACTGTAACTTCTGTTCTTCTAAGGTATATATTTAGGTCCTGGTCATGGCAGGGAAAAGGATGTGAATTTTCCAGGATCCTGTTTATTGAGAACACGACCCTTCCCACCACACTGCCTCCTACCCCCAGCTGTTTGTTGTTTCTTTCAGTTGGGAACTTCCCTTTCCTCTTATTTTTCCTTTTCAGAGATCTCAGGCCTCTTCTATGGGATAAGAACAGTTAGAGAGGACCAGATGCAAGTGGAAGGGTAGAGAACCTTGACTGGGAATGAGAAAGGGAAGGACCAATTATTTTTCCCCAGATTTTGGGAAAGTATGGAACTTTCTCCATCATACCTGCAGGCCACTACCCATCTACAGGGTGAGGGAGAGGTGTAAGATATGGAGGGTGAAATGACTTACTCAAGGTCACAGTCACAAATCTGTCCTTTGACAGCTAGAGGTTGAGTGGGATGGTGGGCAAAAATCCTTTTCTCTCTTCTGTCCCTCTATTATGTTGGTGGTTAGAATGAATCTCTCTTTTTTTTTTTTTTAAGGTTTTTGAAAGGTAAATGGGGTTAAGTGGCTTGCCCAAGGGCCACACAGCTAGGTAATTATTAAGTGTCTGAGACTGATAAATCTCCTTTTGAGGAACACATTTCTTCCAATGCTTCCCCAGATCCCTAACTCCCATAATTTGTGAAACCCTAAAGGCAATAAGAAAATGTGATATTTTGCTCCTTCCTTTGGAGATCTGCTTCAGAGATCTGAAACTGGAAGCTACCTTCTTGGCCAGTTATTTCCAACCTTCTTTTGCAGAGGACGGAGGATGGGAGAACTGAGGGAGGTTGGGTGATTTAAGATTTAGTGCTGGATGGGACCTTGAGGGTCCCTTATTTTATAGATGAGGAAACTGAGGCCCAGAGATTGCTTTTTCCCCCCAAGGTCACCCAGGTAGTAAAAGGATGAGTCAAGTTTGAACCAGGTTCCTCTGACTTCTAATCCTTTGACCCCAAACTTTCCTGTTTTCCACTACCTCTCTTGGATTTTTGGAATTTCACACTCCTTAAGATTAATTAATATTAAAAATTGATAGGGACTTGAGAGGATAAAGCACCACAGACAGGGACAGGACTGGATAATACTTCTATTCCACTACCTAGCTTAGAATAAGGGTTGGGTTAGACTTGGGACTGGTCCTGGGTCTAGGTTTTCTATTGAGATACCTTCCTAATGCTCCATTTTTGTTTCCATTTATAGCATCAATTTGGGGCCCAGGGACCCAGTGCTGAGCATTTGTGAGCCCTGGGGGTCTATCTCCCACCCCAAAGACTTCTACCATGTTTAACTTGATGAAGAAAGATAAGGACAAAGATGGGAGTCGGAAGGAGAAGAAGGAGAAGAAGGAAAAGAAGGAGCGGATGTCTGCTGCCGAACTTCGGAGCCTGGAGGAGATGAGCCTTAGGCGTGGCTTCTTCAACTTGAACCGGTCCTCCAAGAGGGAGTCGAAGACAAGACTGGAAATCTCCAACCCCATCCCAATCAAGGTGGCCAGTGGCTCAGACCTGCACTTGACCGACATTGATTCTGATAGCAACCGGGGTAGTGTCATCCTTGACTCAGGCCACCTCAGTACGGCCAGTTCAAGCGATGACCTCAAGGGAGAGGAAGGTGGCCGGCCCTCGGTATTGCAGAGGGCCGCCAAGTTTGGCTCCTTGGCCAAGCAGAACTCGCAGATGATCGTCAAGCGTTTTTCCTTCTCCCAACGGAGCCGTGATGGGAGTGCTTCAGAGACCTCCACCCCCTCAGAACACTCAGCTGCCCCTTCCCCTCAAGTGGAGGTTCGGACACTCGAGGGCCAGCTGGTACGTCAGGTTGGCCCTGGTGCCTCGTGGCTAGGCTCCAGGACCCGGGGCCCTGAGCTGGTGAGCAAACGGTTTGCTGCTGACCTGCGGCTGCCCACCGCAGTGCCTCCACTACCTCCCCCTCCTCGGGAGCTGGAGCTTCAGAGACGACCCACTGGGGATTTTGGTTTCTCCCTTCGGCGAACAACCATGCTGGACCGGACTGGACCGGAGGGGCAGGCCTACCGACGGGTGGTGCACTTTGCTGAGCCTGGTGCAGGTACCAAGGACCTGGCACTGGGGCTGGTGCCCGGTGACCGTCTGGTGGAAATCAATGGGCAGAATGTGGAGAACAAATCGCGGGATGAAATTGTGGAGATGATCCGGCAATCTGGTGACCATGTAAGGCTTAAGGTGCAGCCAATCCCGGAGCTGAGTGAACTGAGCCGGAGCTGGCTGAGGGGTGGCCTCGGACAGCACAGGGAGCCCACTGACGTAAGTCCCTGCTAGGGGTCTGGGCTTTGGGAGGGAGGGGTGATGTCTTGCTGACTTTGCTTCCATCACTATGTTGGCACACAGTGGGCATTTAATAAATGTTTGTTGATTGACTTCTGCTTAGAAGGGGGTCATCTTCCCCCTGAAACCATATGCGTCTGGGTTGTTTTCCATTTTTGAGGGTTTTTTTTTTTCCCCGTGTCTTCCAGGATACTTTGCGCTCAGAAAAAGTGTTAATTGAGCGGCGGCTAGGTGGTGGGATAAAGCATGGGCCCTGGAGTCAGGAGTACCTGAGTTCAAATGTGGTCTCAGACACTTAATAATTACCTAGCTGTGTGGCCTTGGGCAAGCCACTTAACCCCGTTTGCCTTGCAAAAACTTAAAAAAAAAAAGTGTTAATTGAATCATCAGTCCTAAGGGTTCATTGGAAAGAGCATTGTCTTTCTAGTCATAGGGACTTGGTTCCAATTCTTCCTCCTGTCATTTACTCTCTCTTTGACCTTGGGAAATCTCTTAACTTCTCTACACCTCCATTTCTTTATGAGTGAAAATGAAGTGGAGGGGGGATGTATTTGACAGCCCTTATAACACTAAATCTATAATCTGCCTCATATAACCTTGGAAGTTATAAATCCTCATGGCCTCAATTTCCCCATGTATAAAATGAGAGGATTGTCTTCCAAACTCCCTTCTCTTCCTGTTCTGGGGACTGTCAATCCCTGGATGTGTTTTCAGTGTCATGGTAAGAGTGAACTCCAAAGTTTCCCCAAGAAGGAAGAGCAGGGACCTCTTTGTTGATCTTTGAATAGGTTGATCAGCCACACAACTTACCGACAGGTCTGTGGAGCTCTCCTGTGGCCTGGGTTGGACAGGGATCTGATTTGTGAGAGAGTGGTTTGAATCAGACTTCTGAGCTAAAGGACCGAACTCGAGCCTCTTGGCTTCCCCTGGGAAGCCACAGCCAGCTCCAGGGAGTCGTTGGGATGGAGATTCTAAGCACCGGTGCTTGGTAGAACCTCCTTAGGGATGCTGGGAGGGTTTGCTCCCATGCTCATCATCATCCCTGTGTCTGTGGGGTTGGGTCACCTCCTGTTGAGTTCTCCGGACAGATGGTTCCTAGTCCTGGCTGCTACTGTCGCCATCTCAGTCTTTGGCTGGCTTGGTAGAGATGGGGAGAGCTCTGGGCTTCAGCTTGTCTCACTGTATCCTATTCTACAAACTGGGAATAGTTATTCTCCCAAATTTTGCCGTATGGCCTTTTTGTCTCAGGGTCATTGGGAAAGAAGTTTGGCTGTCCTTAAAGCAGGTTAGAAATGATCATTCTCCCATTGGCTATGAGGTCCTCTGGCTCAGTGATTTGAGGAGAGGCATAGAGTGAGAGGACCTCAAAGACCATCTAGTCTAACCTCATTTTACAGATGAGGAAACTGAGGCTGAGAGGGTTCAGTAACTTGTGCAAGGTCACACTGTTACAGTCAGCATTTGAATCCAACTCCTCTGCCTCTGAAGCCTTTGTTCCACACCATCTCACAATACCTCTGGGAGGAAGCGGCTGTTTGGGATTGAAGGTGTCTCAAGTTAAGAGGTGGAGGATAATGATGGAGAAACATATCAGCTAACAAGTGCTGGCATTAAGAGTTATTCATTTTTTCCATCATTACGATGAGAGTCTTTATGTTCTTCAGGGAAGAGTAAAGGCCTGTGTCCTGAGGAGGTACTAAGGATGGCCCTTGGAGAGATTATGTATTATAAACCTCTCTGTGAGGCCAGGACACTTCCCAGTATGACTTGGCTTCCAGGCAGCTCTTGAGAAAAGGACATGACCTTAGGTGGGGAGATTTAGGCTCAGCTTTCCCAATAGCAGAGGTCATCAGAGATGTTTTGAAACCCCCATTCTTGGGCTCCTCCTCTTGGCTGGTTTGGGGCCCTTGACCCAGAGGCAGGGGAGTGGACAAGATGACCTGAGGCTGGCCAGTCTCCAGTCCAGTGTGGAGTCCTGATTGAACCAGCAGATGTAACCAGGTCTGGGAGTGAGAGGAAACACAAAGGAAGCAGGGAGAGGCAAGACCCTAGCTTTCTCTTGGTGGAGGGGAAACGGATGCTAAGGGCAGCCAGCTGACCTCGAGGCCTGGGAGTCAATAGAGACAGCATCACAGAGAACCACTGAGATCCCCTCCCAGACGTTAAGCTGGGCTGGAATCTGGGCAGCTTTGCCAGCAGGGGGAAGAGGGTGGAGAGGAGTCAGGGAGAAACATGGGGGGAAGAGTCTGGGCCCAGAGAGAAAGCTATTTGCTCCAGGCCAGATCTGCCTAGATGTCTTTGGTCAAGTCACTGCAACTCGTTCTTCTGTCAAAGGAGAAGGGTTGGAGTAGGCGGCCTCCTTAGAATCCTAGCATCCTTTCTGCCCTTTATGGAAATGGGTCCAGCTTGGCATTATTCAGAAGCCATATCATCTGTCTCCTTCATGATCCACCATTTTCCATCTTTACTGCTATCCCATATCACAGCTGCCTCGAATTTAAAAACTCTTCCATCCCCAGGGAAATCGAAGACGTGGTATAGGAGCAGGTAGGCACGAAGCCAGAGAGAATGTCTCTGCAGCATTGGCTTTCGAGAGGCCCCTGGAGGGAGGGGCAGAGCCAGCTGGTGCCCAAGGTGGCTCCTGACTGCGAATGAGCAGGTAGGACTTTGGGAGGAGTGCCATGCAAAACCATGGCCTTGTAAGTCACCTTTGGCACAGCAGCAAGAAATAGGATTCTAAAAACAAGGCTGGAAGGCCCAACCTTCTCCTTTTATTGTTGAGGAAACTGAGGCTAAATGACTTAGCTGAGACTAAGTGACAGAGGGAGGCAGGTTTTGAATCCAGGATCTCTGACTCTTAAACCATTGTATCTTTCCGCTGTACTGCACTGTCTCTCTAACTAGAAAGTAGCCTGGCTCATTCTTGTCAGGT
Source organism: Macrotis lagotis (assembly GCF_037893015.1). Classification (NCBI taxonomy): domain Eukaryota; kingdom Metazoa; phylum Chordata; class Mammalia; order Peramelemorphia; family Peramelidae; genus Macrotis; species Macrotis lagotis. The sequence goes on along the minus strand of NC_133662.1, from coordinate 240,242,488 downwards.
GGGATTTTGAGCATGAGAGTTTTGGGCAGGGAGAAAGGGGATGAGTTGGGACAGGTGACCCTGGCAATACCATCTACCACCTGGCAGGCCCATGTGAGCTAATCCCTAATTGTGTCTCCTCCCCCTCCTGATCTTGAGGCTTCTCTTTCTCTGTAGGGATCTACTCTTAATTTCTTTGCCAAGACTAAGAGAATTCCCGGCTGTCAGGGGCCTGGCTCTTGGGCGGAGCATCCTGACAGCTCCCAGATCCCACAGGGACTCTTTCCGGCAGCCAGCCAGGCCAGCCAGTCACCCAGGGCTCACTCAAGGGAGTCCCTTAGACAGCTCTGCCCTCCCTTGACCCAGAGCTGAGTATTAGGCCATTTGTTGGGTCAACCCAGATGGCCTAGGGAATAGAAAGCCCCTCTTTCTTTAGCTCCTTCTGAGATTCTTGGGGGTAGGGTTATGCTGATGTGTACCCAAAGCGGGCTTTGTCTTTTGGTCTGTTTCTCTTGTGCCCTGCCCATTCACGAGGAAGGACTGGCCATAGAAATTGGACAGGCTTAGAAGCCAGCAACACTGGCCCTAACTGCAACTACTTCCTTTTTCTAAAATGCCTTTAGGATATTTTGTTATGAATATCTATAGCTGAGGGGGAAGAGATTGCTAATAACTGTTCAGAACCTAATCCCTAGGGCAAATATCCCCATATCAACTTTTTTAAATTAATTTTTTTGATATTTTTCTTTTTTTTTAATCTAGATTCCTAATCTATTCCCCGCCCCCATCTTCCCCTTCTCCTAGAAAGTCATCACATCTAACAAAGAGAAAGGGGGGAAAAAACCTACAAACTGTAAACAATTGACAATAAGACAATGTCCTTCACCTGTGGGGAACAACTAACTAGAAAGCTAGGTGATACAGTGGATAAAATCAGACCTGAGATCAAGAAGACCTGAGTTCAAATGTGGCCTCAGTGACTTGCTAACTGTGTGGCTTTGGGCAAGTCACTTTACCTCTGTTAGCTGTAAAATGGGGATCAAAACAGCACCTTGCCTCCTTGTGAAGATCAAATGAGTTAATGTAAAACCTGGTACTTAGTAGGTGCTTTATCAATGTTAGTGAGTCTTAACTCCCACCCCTAGCTGGGGTCTCTTGTGGCCTTTGGGGCTCCATTTGTTCTTTGAAATTTTTCAGTATTTATCTTCTCTTGTTTTGTCGTTCATCTTTCTCTTTTGTTCTGGTATTTCACTTTCCATCAGTTAAATTTTTTCTTGTTTCTCTGTGTTCATTCGTTGTTTTGTATAGCATAGTAATCCCTTTGGCCATGTCCTGATCAATGAGCACTGACTTTGTTTTTCTTTGCCACCATAAAAAAATGCTGCCACAAATATTATGGTTTATATAAGGTCCTTATTTTTGCAAGGCAATGGGGTTAAATGACTTGCCCAAGGTCACACAGCTAGGTAATTATTGGGTTTTTTAAGGTTTTTGCAAGGCAAATGGGGTTAAGTGGCTTGCCCAAGGCCACACAGCTAAGTAATTATTAAGTGTCTGAAGTGAAATTTGAACTCGGGTTCTCCTGACTCCAGGGATGGTGCTTCATCCACTGCACCACTTAGCTGCCCCCTATATGAGGCCTTTAAAAAAAAATCATTGACCTCACTGGGGCAAATACCTACTAATAGAATCTCTGGGTCAAAAAGTGTGGACGTCTTAAGTGACTATTTTCAAAATTCCAATTTTTTAAAAATGGTTGCATTAATTCACAGCTTCACCAACAATGTACTAGTGTGCTTCTCTTTCCACAATCCCTCTAACATTGACCACTCCCATCTTTTGCCCTCTTTGCCAATTTTCTGGGAGTGAGGTGAAACTCTAGGGTTGTGTTGTTCTGCATCTTTCTTCTTGTTGATTTGGAGCATTCTTTCAAGTCCATTTTATTTAGATGGATTCTACTTGAGGCCAGGGAGAAGACCCTTAGATTTTCAGACTCAAGTTCTGGTGAGGAAAGAAACCCCAGGGTGACAGCCCTGCCTTAGATTGAGGCTGGTCCTATGAAGGGCTCAACTACCATCAAGGGAGGAAGTCAGACTATACCGGGGTGCTAGGGTGCTGTCTTGCTCACTTGCTTCCATCTTCTGAAGAAATACAAGAAGTGTCAATAATACCTACCCTCTGTGCTTCAGGACCCTTAGGCAAAGTTCCAATGGTCATCCTCAGTTACAGCTGTGATTCAGAAGCATGTTTTCTTAGTCTAGTGAAATTGGAGTGGACTCTGGTACAGGTGGGATTCTAAGAATTAAGAAGTCCTTTTTTTCCAGGGCCTTGTTCTAGGCCAGACAGAGCAGGTTTAGAATATGAACTGAGCACCAAGGTCTGGCTCTAGCAATGGTGGTTCTTGTAGGGTGAGGGGAGGAGACATACTCCTCCTATTCTTGTCCTCCCAAGATCTATACTGGGGAATGAAGGAAACGGAGGCCAAGTCTCAGCCTCTCACAGGGCTGAGAGGATGAGTCTAAATAGCAGGCCTGGCCTCCTGGGTTCTTTCTTACAGAACAATTAAGCCACGCCAGCTTTCCTGGTCTTCCAGGAGGCCAAGGCACTGTGCCAAGGCTGGAGGAGAGAAAGTCACTCTGGGAGGAGCTGAGCCAGACTCAACCTAGAACCTGTACCTTTGCTAGTCTTCTCTTGGAGGGAGGGATTGGTGGAAGAAGAGAAGAGGGTCAGATCTTAGAATACCTCCCACTGGCCTCTTTCTTCCTTTTCCCTTCCCTGCTCCCACTTTTAGATTCCAAATTTAGAACTAGAAGTGGCCTCAAAGGTCAACTGGTCTAACCCCCTCATTTTACAGAATTAGAAACTGAGTCCCAGAAAAGTGAAAGGACTTGCTCATGGATACACAGGACCTGTATTGGGTTTTTCCCCCCTCCCTTTGGATCTAGAAAAGAAGACAAATGGGGGTAGGGCTCAGGTAGAATTCCCCTTCAGTGTCCTTGTTCTCCCAGTCTTCTTGCCTCTAGGCTTCCTGATTCTTGGCTCTCCAGGTGAGAGATAAGCCTTGGGTGCTTATTTCTGGGAAGGGATGGGAGGGGTTTCAAGGCCTCCTGCCCTCATGGCCTTTTCCATTCCATTTTTCCTTTCAGGAAGTGGAAGGCCCAGGTGTCCCAGGACCCAGATACAGGAATCCATGGGAGCCCAGCTCCCCTTGACTCTGTTAAAAAGTTAGATCCAGTAGAATTTTGGACCAAGGCAAGAGGTTCAGTGTACTTAGCAGTTGAGGAGATGGGGGGAGGTTCCTAGTGGCCCCCTGGTCTCACTGGTTGGGTGTTGCAGTCCCAACACTCTGGAATGGTTCTGATCTTAATTTAACTCCAAAGAACTTCTGATGTTTTTTAAAACAGGAAATTTTGACATATCTTGTGCCAGAGCTCCAAACCCCTTTGACATTGGAGAGGTTCAGTGCTCAGGCCTGGGGGCTCAAGACCCTGACTTGGGATGGAAAGTGGGAGAGTTTGGGAAGACCTTTAGGGAGGTGAGTGGGAAGGTCAAAGGATCATAAGTTTTTTATTTCAATTGTAATTTATTTTCTTTTCTTTAAAAAAAAAAATTCTTTGCAAGGCAATGGGGTTAAGTGGTTTGCCCAAAGTCACACAACTAGGTAAACATTATATGTCTGAGGTCAGATTTGAACCCAGGTCCTCCTGACACCAGGGCTGGTGCTTTATCCAGTGTGCCTAGCTTCCCTTCATTTGTAATTTAAATAAATATGGAAACCATTCTAGAAAAGTTAAATGACTTTCCCAGGGACACTTGGCTAGTAAATAAATGAATGAGGCAGAACCTGAATCCAGGTCTCATTGACTGCTGGTAGTTGAGTCAGACTTGGCAGTATAGGATAGGAATAAAGTTTGTCCTAACTGACCACGGGAGCATTGCCAAGCATTTATCTCTCAATAGAGAGGGTAGAGGGAGTATCAGTTGGGCATCATTGTCTCTGCTGCCTCCAGCTTCTACTCCTTGAGGACCCACTCAACACTTCCAGAGTTGCTGCCCCTGATGTGTCTCCCTGGTGAACCCCCAGCAGCCCAGGCCGTGGGTGGTGGGCACAGTGCCCAGGCAGCACTGGACCTGGCTGGGCGGGAGTGAGCCTAGAACACTGGTTCCTGTTCACTGGCCCTGTTGGGAGCCCCAGCGTGGGGGTAGGGCCTTAACACAGCCAAGGGATCTGGTCTGACCTCTGTCCCTGCTCTCTGCTAGTGTACCCACTGTGGTTTGCTCCCAGTGTCCCCTGGGCAGCCCTGCCCTCTACTCCCTCCTAATCTCCTTTATTTACATTGAAATGGTTCTGGAAAATACCAGATATGCAAAGGCCTGGGCTTGGGGGGGTGGGAAGGCAAGTATTTTAAAAATGCTGCAAATCGCTGTAGTATTTCCCAGAAACCACAAGCACGCGTTCTGTCTGCCAACAGGACTTGGGCTACCCCACTATACTGAGGCGCTAACTCCCCCCCAGCCAAAAAAAGAAAAAACCCCAACTAAAAACCCACCTTTACACCAGGATAACTTCAGCATAGGGAAGGGGAGCATCTAGGGAAGGAGTGACCTGGTAGAGCTTGGATGGGGTAGGGGGTTGATTGTATGATGAGAGAGCAAGAGAGAAAAAGAGAGAAAGAGACAGAGAGAGAGAGATAGAGACAGAGAGACAGACAGAGATAGAGAATAGGGATGTGTGTATGTCTAGGGGTGTTTATGAAGGGTGTGAGGGGGGGGAATGTATGGGGGGGGACAGTGGGAGGGCTGATATCAGGCCCCCATGGCAGGACTCATGATTCCCACTATGTCATATCAAGAGCCACTGAGAAACTGGTGAGCTTTGCCCACTCTCACTCCTCTCCTGGACTCCTTGTGGTTAGGGCTGGAGGCTGTTGTGCTTGGAGAAGGTTGTGTTGTTCTATTTAAATAAAGGGGATGGTGTGAGGCAGCTAAGATTCCTGGTTTTCTTTGGTTTGGGGCCCCATTTTAGTTGGGTAAATGTTTTCTTCAGTGCTTGGGGAGGAAGTAGAGACCTCTTCAGTTGCCTTGACCTTGTTTCACATGGTCCCTGCCCCTGCCCCCCGACTGCCCCCTCTGCAGGCTTCTACCTCCCCTAAAAAACCCCAGCAGGAAATTGCCTTTAATACAGAGATTCTTAAGCTGGATTCTGTGAACTTCTTTTTAAAACTATTTTGAAAACTGTATTTCAGTATAATTCATTTCCCTTGTAATCCTATGGATTTTTCTTAGGCATTTAAAAACCTGATTCTGAGAAGGTGTCCCCAAACTCCTTTCCAGGACCCAAACCAGGCTAAAAACCTCTGTTCTTCTTTTGCCCCTTGTTTGGGCAGGGAGAGACTTGTCCTGGGGTCTGATTCCTTTGGGATGTAGGGTACCCTAGAAAAGAAAAATCTGGCTTTGTGGCCAAGTTTCCCTTTTTTTACCAGCAAATCCCTGGGAAGTTGGGGTCTTCTGTAGGCCTCATAGATTCATTGGAGTCAGAGCTAGGAGTTCAAAAGTTAATCTAAGCCTCTCCTTTTATGGGGAGGAAATGGTAGGTTCATGGAGGTAGAAAGACTGGTCACACTGGGAGTATCCACTAAACATAGATTAGAATCAGAGGCTCAGCAAAAATACCACCACCTAATATGGGAGGTCTTTTCTGGTTGCCCCAACTACCAGGCCTTTCAGCAATTACCCTGGATTTCTTTTGAGTCTTCTTAGCTGGGTACATATTTCCCCTCTAAAATATAAATTCCAATTTCAATTTGAAGCCTGAATTATTATTAATTTTTAATGTAACTCCTTCAAGGTTGGGACTTTTATTTTTATTTATTTACAGCATCTAGAACCATAATTGACAAATAGCACAATACTGTTTATTGATTGATTGATTGCCTTAAGTTTTGGTCATTTCATCTGGTTTTCTTGGGTCCTTGAATCTGAGAAAAATGGGAACCCATGAAACAGAAATGAAGAGAGGACCAAGACAGCATTTGAGATATATCCCCCAACTCTGGACCTTTCCTCCTTCAGTCTCCTGCTATTCCTACTAATCAGCTGCTTTCTCATCAGGACTCTTACTGAACTGCCATCTTGGAAACATCTTCCTGGTTTTGTCTGGTTCTCTATTCAAAGCTTCCTTTTTGGTTCTTTCCTAGTCCCCTTTCTCTTCTCCCCTCTCCTCCAATGGGAAGAGAACAGGGAGAGCAAGTTTGTAAATCTCAGTCTAGAACAGAGGGGTAGTAGTCCTTGGTCTCATCTGTAGTGTCTAGTGGAAAAATCCTAGCAGGGTTCTGAAAGACCAGGTCCTGCCATAATTATCCCAGTGATCTTCTCAGGTGCTACAACTTCCTCCCATTCCCCTTCCCCAACCCCAATTATCTTGTATTTCTTTAGTTTCTCTTTCTTGTATTTATGTATATGCATGTTTTCTTATTATGGAATGTCAACTCCTTGAAGGTAAGAACTTTCCCTTTTGACTTTGTCTCCTGTGCTGAGTAGTTAATTAAGTAAGCACATAATGATTTTTGGATTAATTAGCTGTGTTAATTAGGCAAATCACTTCCTCTCCTGAGACCTCCTTGGAAGATAATGTTGAGTTGTTCTATCTACATTAAGGGTCTGCTGTCACCTCATCCTAGATTGGGAGCTCATGTTGGATAAATGTTTTCCTCTGATCTTGGGGAGGAGGCAGAGGCTTTGGTCACTACTGATCTTCTTGAAAATGAAGAGACTAGGGGCAGCTAGGTGGTGCAGTGGATAGAGCACCCGCCCTGGAGTCAGGAGTACCTGAGTTCAAATCCGGTCTCAGACATTTAATAATTACCTAGCTGTGTGGCTTTGGGCAAGCCACTTAACCCCATTTGCCTTGCAAAAACCTAAAAAAAAAATGAAGAGACTAGACTAGGTAATGTCTAAGATCTCTTGTGGTCTCAACATTTTATTTTTCCTCCTGGGAAGGAGACAGGGTGGTAAGGGAAGAAATTCATATGAACTCTCTATATATACAAAACTTGTAAGTAGAATTGTGAGGCCTAGGGATGGGTGAATGAGCAAAACTGAGGGGACCTTCTCTATACAGCTTCATAAATAGAGGAGAAATTCACATTTGCCTAGTTCAACTCATGGATTCAGAGATGAGGGGTTTTGAGGGATGATAGGTCAGCAGTTTTATTGTATAGATGGGGAAATTGAGACCCAGGGAGACTTAGTGATTTATTGAATGGGATCTCTGTTCCAGCCTTCTCATTTTATAGATGGGAAAACTGAGGCCTGGAGAAGTGAATTGATTTTTCCTGGGTCATCCGTGAGTGAATTATCTGATAAACTGAATTCAGTTCATCTTGACTCCCAAGTCTAGCACCTAGGATCAGAGGTGATGATCTCTTGGTGACTGTATCTTATTTCTTATTTGATTGTAGTCTCTTTGAAGATTAATCTACCTCTATCTTGACACATTTTTTGCCTCCCATCTATCACCTAACAGAGCTTTGTGTTCAATAAATATTTGTTGAATGAATAAATGGATGGATGTTTGTAGCAGGCCTGTTCTACACCTCATGAGCCTCTACCTTCCCTTTCAGTAACCTTTTCTGCCTTAATAACTCCTAGACTTTCCTCTCCCTGGCAGCTTCTCTGGGTGCTAAGATCTCTCCCTGTATTGTGGTCTGTCTCAGATACCTACAATACAATACTTTGGTGAGAGACAGAATAATGATAAGAGCTGTTATTTTCAAAGCACTTTTCTGATGAGGAGACTGAAGATCAGAGTAAACTCAATGACTTCTCCATTTCAGCCATCTAGTAGGTCAGGGAAGGAGGGAGGTTGTCTTCCTTCATGTCCTTCTAAAGCAGAGACAGTCTTTTCTATTCTTTTTCTGTCTTATATCTCCTTCCTATGGGTTCCCCCCTTTTAATTCCCTAAAATAAGCTCTGTTTATCTTCTAAATCCCCCCCAACTCCCCAGGTGGTTTGTTTTGGTCCTATCTATAGCTTTGGATATCTCTTAAATTCTCTGACTAACTGGGAGGGAGGGAGGGCAGTTAGTTACTGAAGTAGGATTAGGTGGGGGAAGGAACCCATCCTATTTAAGCAGGCTAGGAAGAAGCAGGTCTGTGAGAGAATGAACTCACTGTAGCGATCTCCTGGCCTCCCATGTCCATTCCCCTTGTCCAGTCCCAGAGGCATCTCTGTTGGAGAGGGAGGCAGATTTGGGGGAGTGGGCCACAGTTCTGAGCATCCAGTCCCTAGGGATGAGAGAGGAATGTGCTTCCCTTCCCAGCTTTGGGTCCTGGAGGGGGTGGAATGCGTCGGGGCAGGGGCTGCTGCTTCCTCTCCCCCCCCTCCCCCTGCCGTCTTTGTATTGGAATGTCGGAAGATGGGAATCTGCACAGCAAGGATTTTTCCCAGCCAGAGCAATGGATTAAAGCTGGAGACTGAGGATAGCTCCTGGGCAGCCAGGGGTTGTGATAGGGACAAGAAAAATGCTCCTTACTTCTGCACATGGGGACCTCTACTTCAGGACTCATTGCTTTCTCAGGAAGTGAGAAACAAACCTGATCACACTCAGGGTCAGATTACTGAGAATTTCAGGGCTTCGGGTGGGAGCTGTCATGGTGGCAAGGAGAGCCAGGGATGAGGAATCCTCCTAGCTATGGATTCTGCTAGGGGAGGAGGGAAGGGGTCAGTGAAACATGTTGGACCCCAGCTTCTGATGCCTAGAAACACAGTCTGGCTCTACCAAGGCCACATTGCAGAGATGGCATGCTGGCACTGTTTCAGATTCTTGACCTAGTGTGGTCACCGTACTGTCATCATGAACCAGTGTCCAGAGTCAAATCCTGGGTGCCAGATGATCCAGTGGGTAGAGTGTTGGACTTAAGTCAGAAAGACTTGACTTTGCATCCTGCCATAGAGATACCAGAAAGACGAGACATATCAGTTGATGCAAAAATGTGCTTGGTCCTTTAAGGTATTCTTAAGTTCTGACCCGTCTAGCTGTATGACCCTGGACAAGTCCCTCTCTTCTAGGCACAGTTTATTCTTCTATAAAATGGGGAGTATAAAAATAGCACCTATGGAACAGGGTTGGTGTGAAGTGTGCTGAAAACTTGAAAATGCTCTAAAAATGTTGTGATTGAGATGTTTCAGTTATGTCCAACCCTTCATGGTCCCATTTGGGATTTTCCTGTCAAAGATTCATGTTATAGATGAGAAAACTGAGGCAAACATTGTGAAGTGACTTGTCCAGGGTCTCTTAGCTAGTCTATGTCTGTCAAATTTGAACTCAGATCTGGACTCTAGACCTGGCGATTCTATCCACTATGGTATATAAGCAACTGAGTGATGCAGTGTTTAGAGGACTGAACCTGGAGCAGGAAGACCCGAGTTCAAATTCAGCCTCAGACACTTAGTAGTTCTATAACTCTGGCTAAGTCACTTAACCTCTGTCTACCTTAGTTTTTTTCCATCTGTAAAATGGGGATAATAATACTGACCACTCAGTGTTTTTAATATGGATCAAATGAGACAATATTTATTAAGTGCTTTCCAAACTGGAATAAATGCTCACTTTTATTATCCTGTCATTGGGGATTTATTACTTGTACAATCTTTGCACAAGTTATTTTACCTTCTGGACCTTAGTTCCTTCACCTGTAAAATGAGAGAAAATGATGGGGTTAAGTTGGCCTCTGAGATCTCTGCCTGCTCTAAATCTGGGATCCTGAGTGCTGTCAAGTGGTGTCAAGATCTGGGTTCCAATTCTGTCTCAGACACTTACCAACTATGTGATCTTGGTCAAGTCATTTCCTTTTATCTGCCTCAGTTTCCTATGTCCCTTCTAGCTCTAAATCTAAGATCCTATGATCTTAACTCTGATAATTATGGCTTGTGTGTGCCCCCCACCCCAGACAAATCACTTAGTTCTCAGAGCATCTGCTTTCTTACCTATAAAATGGGGATAATAATACCCATACATTTACTTATCTTTCAAGGTTTGTGGCGAGTAAAGGACTTTTCTAATCCCAAGAAGGCTTTAGAAATGTGATTGGCTGAGGCCCTGAGTGAGTCTGGTTCCCCTTTCTTGATCATCTTCCTGGCATGCTGTGCTCTTTGCCCCCTCGTCTTATTCACCGGCCCCTCCCTCCCTCTCTTTGGCACTTCCTTCCAGTAGGCGTGGAGGTGATTCATTCTTTCCCTCCTTGGCTTCTCTGCCTGGCATGCCAGGTGGCTGATGGGGGCATACACGCATCAGAAGGGCTGCTTTTGGGTGAGAACCCTGAGGAAGGGACCAGATGGGAATGTGCCAACTGGGCTGCCTCCTCATGGCCATTAGCCACATCACTGATCTTCAGACCCACTGGCCCAAGAGTGGGTGTCCCCATGCAGGTATTAGCAAAAGAGTGGCAAGGACACTGAAGAGAGGCATGAACTTTCCAGAATGCCCCCAAAGCATGATTGCATCATAGTCAGATAACACTTGAGAGTCAGGTGATGGGGGGCTGGTCTCCATTTAGTGTAGATAAATAATCCCCTAACATGGCTACATGCATTTGAATTCCTACTGCTTGCAGGTATAATTAGATAAAATATAATTCATCAGTACCATTTTTATTGATTATTGCTATAATATTAGTAATTGGTTCCAGTCTAATGGAAATTTGCAGCCCTGAATTCCAAGAATGTAATCATGAAGTTTCATTGTTTGCTGTAATTGGAACCTGCTTGTACAAAGATGAGGCATTACAGGAGCAGATAAGAGTGATGGATCCTGAGGTAAGGAAGCCCTGAGTTCAAATCTGGCCTTAGTCATATACTAGCTGGATTGAACCCTAGTTGTCTCAGTTTCCTCATCTGATGGGGGGGCAACTAGGTAGTTGGATGGGGAGGGCAACTAGGTAGTGCAGTGGATAGAGCACCGGCCCTGGAATCAGGAGTACCTGAATTCAAATACGGCCTTAGATGCTTAATAATTACCTAGTTGTGTGGCCCTGGGCAAGTCATTAACCATGGCCTTGAATAAATTTTTAAAAAACCAGGACATAACACCTACCTTTTAGGGTTGCTGTGAAGGCCCAATTTACATCCTTATAAAGTGCTTTGTATAAGACTGATAGTTATGATAGCCATCATTTCGATAGTGCTTTAAGGTTGGCAAAACACCTTCTATTAGTTAACTTCTTGGTTCTCACATCAAATTTGATTTATGAACTTTAAATTGCTGGCGGCTGTTGTTAATCTTGTTAATTCTGTTATACTGCTATGACTTCTTGTGCTTGTTTGTCCTTTCTTCTTGAAGAAGATGATGACATTGGGGAGGTAATACCGTGACAAGCAAGTAAAGGGGATGTGTGTGTGTGTGTGTGTGTGTAGGGTTGCTGTGCTAAGTCACCAGCCTCACTTTCTCCTCATGAACCATCTGAGTCTAGTTGTCAGGTAGGAATCATGATGACTTTGATGGCCTTGGATATGAGGCAATTGCGGTAAAGTGATTTACCCAAAGTCTCACAGCTGTAAGGTATCTGAGTCTGGGTTTGAACTCAGGTCCTCCTGACTCCAGTGCTGAAGTCAGCCCCACCTAGCTGCCAATACTACTGCTGCTGCTACTACTACTGCTATCACTACCACCATCAGCACTACTACTGCCAATATCACTATTACTACTACTACTACTAACATTATTACTACTATCACCACCACCACCACTACAAATAACATCTACACCTGCTTTAGAATGGAAAGACCTGGGTTTGAATCCCATAGCTGTTAAGTTACCATTCTGTAGTTACTACTGCTGCTGCTGCTGCTACTACTACTACTGCTACTATTACTACACCATCAGTACTACTACTATTACAGTGATTATCACCACTACCATCTTTACCACCACCACAACCATCACCGCCATCACCACCACTACCACCATCACCACCATTATTACCACCACCACCACCATCACCACCACGACATCAGCACCTGTTTTGGACTAGAAAGATCTGGGTTTGAATCCCATAGCTGTTAGTTACCATTCTGTGATGCTGCCACTTCTCTGAAGATATCACCTACAAAATGAACTTGATGGGGTTAGACCAGATGACCTCCCTCCCTCTAAGTTCTTTCCAGCCCCATACAGATGGTCTTTAGATGTTATGTACTGAACTAATATTGGCCTTGCCTGGAGGCTGATCTCTGCAGCTCTGGTACCACTACTTTATTGGGCCTGCTTTTGAACTAGCCTGTTTATTTAAAAATAGGAAAAAAAACCCTTCTCAGCTCCTGGGTCATTCACAAATAGGCAGGCTGTTTGCTGACCCTGTGTAAACCCTCATGTTAGTATAAGGTGATCTTTAGGGGTCAGAAGTCCTAGGTTGGAATTCTGATTCTGACTCTTACTGTGTGACCCAGGGCAGGTCATTTAAATCTTGAGCCCAAGTTTTCTCATCTATGAGAAGACAGTAGCCCCGATATTGGTGGTAAAGAAAACATTTGATAAGTCTTGAAACTCTCTAGAGAGGGCACAAGTCATTGGTGTTTGGGTAGGATCAGGTGGTGCCAACTGAGTGCTCACCCAGATTCATGCTCAGCTTGTGCTGGTGGCAGATTTCTTCCCTAACATGTCTTGGGTGCCAGGTGCTGGCAGAACTGCAGGAATATGGCAGGGACAAGTATCTCATGGCTTTTCTTTGAACTAAATCCTGGGGAGGGAAGGTGGAAGAGTCCTCCTTTCGATGATTCCTCAACACTCCTTTCCCACTATTGTTACCACGCTTATTCCTCTTCCTGCCCATACAGTTCAGTTGTTTAGCTATATCTGACTGTGACCTGATGGGCCATGGCATGCCAGTACTCCTTGGTATTTTCTTGGCAAGGATACTGAGTGTTTTGTCATTTCCTTCTTCAGTGGATTAAGGCAAGTACAGGTTAAGTGACTAGCCCAGAATCACATAGCTTGGTAGTATCTGAGGCTGGATTTGAACTCAGGTCTTCCTGACTCCAAGTCCAGCCTGGAGCCCACTGAGTCATCTCACTGCATCATACATAGTAGGCTCTTCATAGTAGCCCTCAAAACTGACTGTTAAACTCAGACTTCAGGGCAAGTGATAGGCAGGAGTCCTTCATCTTGGCTATGTGTTTGGAGGAAGCTGATGACTGTGGTAACCTGGGTCCATCCTGCAATGATTAGCATCTCCTGCTTGCCCTTTTTAGTTGCACAGACCAGGTCTCGACCACCTGTTTGTCTCTTGCCCTTTGGAAGCAGCCTTCTCAGGATCCTGGCATCCCTCCTGGGTCAAATAGGGCAAATAGAGGACATCTTGAAAAGGCCTGGTGGAGCCCATGCTGGCTTGGCACTAGGGCAAAGTCAGGAGCAGTGAGAGAGGAGCAAGAACTGCCAAGGATGAGGGGAAGGCTGTGGATAAACTAAATGCCAGTGTTGGCTCTGCTGCTGGGGATTGGAAAATTCCTTGACCCTGGGGGTTCTGGGAGCAGCCACATCCCCATTCTTCCCTCACTACTTGGTTGCTCTGGGCAGAACCATTTCCCTATTGCCTGCCTGCTGGTTGTTCCCAGAGAAATACAGCAAGTGGGGGGGGGGGGATGTGGGAAGGAATAAGATAGATTATTTGGAAGGTACAAGGGGAGCCAGTTTGGCCCACTTTGGTCTCTTAATGCTGAATGACCTTGGAAAAATTTCCTTACCTGTAAAATGAAGATTGTGGACTAGGATCTCTCTAAGGAACTCTTTTAGTATGAAAGCTAGGCTTCCTTAAATCACTTAACATCCCTGGGCCTTTGTTTTCTCTTCTGTAAATTGGGGGAAGCCTCTGAGGGCTTTTTAGTTCTATATCAGTGACCTTAAATTATGTCATCTTAAGTCACTGAAAAATCAAGGGAAGGGAGAGGAGAGAGGGCAGAGAGAGGTTCGTGAGAAACTGGAGGAGAGTCTGGACATGTACTGAAAGGCAATAAGGCTTGTTGGATCAGGCACTGGATGACCTGGGTTTTATTCACGGACCATCTGGGTAGTGCAGTGAATAGATTATCTGGATCTGGAATCAGCTTCAGGTACTTGCTTAGCCAAGTGGCCTTGGGCAAGTCACTTGATCCCTATGACTCAGTTTCCTCTTCTGTAAAATGAGGATAAAAGTAGCACACATTTCTCAGGGCTGTTTTGAGAATAAAATGAGATTATAGTTATCAAGTGTTAAATTGATATGTAAATGTTAGTTATTATTAGTAGTAGTAGTAGTAATATTATTAATGTCATCTCCTGGTACCCCAATTTCCTCATCTATAAAATGAAGTGGATTGGGCCGGATGGCCTCACAGTTGGAGATCTGTTATCCTATGTCTTCTTTTTACTATATCCAAGGTGCTAGGATGCAAAGGAAAGGAGTCCTGAGGCCCTGAGTTCAAATTTTGGCTCTGTTATTTATTACCCACCTGTCCCTGGGCACTTTCCTTTTCTCTAAAATGAGCAGTTAGGATGTGATGACCTCCTCTGTCATTCTTAATCCCGGGGCAAAACTGGGTGTTTCCCCACAAAAGAGTCGGTGCCCTTTTGCTGAAGGAGACATAACACTTCCCTCCCTGCCTATGACCAGGGGCCTCTTGGCTGCTCCCCAACCACTTAGGACTCTGGTCTATTGTCTCTCCTTCACCCCATGGTCCAAATGCTGCATCTTTCTCTGTCACCATGGAAACAGATGCATGGTCACTATGGAGCTGGTTGAAAGGAAAGACTGGCAATTTGAACAGCTCCCTCTTCTCACTAGAGGAGGAAGGACTTTCAGGAAGGAAAGAGGTAGCCAGGGGTTCCAGACTGATATACAAGCCCTGGGCTCCCCAAGATCATTTGTCCAGACTCCCCAGATTTACAGCCATGAACTCAGCTACCTGAACTGCTTAGTCCCTGGTATACTTGCTCATTACTTTGAGGCAAGAGTGCTTGCTGGTCTGGATATTTCTTTTTATTATTGATAAAGGTCCTTGCCTCTCCCCTGGAAATCTGGATCCTGGACTCATTCTTGGAATTATTAATTAAGAATCAAGAATCTTTGTTTTTAATATCAATAAAGGTCTTTCCCTCCTTTCAGCCAGAAACCTGGGTCCTAGACTCATGATTGGAATCTTTAATTAAGAATTAAGCATCATTGGTTTCTAGCATCCATTAAGGTCTTTGCCTTTTCCCAGCCTAGAAATCTGAGTGCATTAGAATCATTGGTCAATACTGAAGCACTGATCTTAGGATCAAAGATTTAGAGCTAGAAGAAGGGACTGTAAGGGGGCCAGCATTTTACAAATGAGGAAACTGAGACAAGGAAAGGTTCATTGGCTTGCATACAATAACTAAGACAGTTAAGTGTCAAGTGCTTAGAGGAACCTCACAGGTCACTTAATCCACCTCCCCTCACTTGACAGGAAACTGAGGCTAAGAGTTTGAGTGAGTGGGCCAGAGGTGTATAGCTTCAAGAGCTAAAAGTGGTCTTGGTTCCCTGTTATCCCAAAGGACAAGCTTCATGTGTCCCCTCTCCCCCAGATCCTTTTTATCCTGTTGATACTTTCTAGCTATATATAAAACATTATATTTCTCCTGAGTTATAGTAATAGGATCTTCTTTTTGAAATTGCTGGTGGAGAAGGGGAATGGGGGGGGGGGGGACTAGGAGCTGCACTGGTCCACAGACACAGGGATGGGGATGGGTGGGTGTTGGATGGGAAGGAAGCCAGGCAGCCTCTTCTCAGAACATAGTCAAGTTTGAGCATCCTTCCCTTGGTTTTGTTACAAAATTGTTACAGTGTTGCCAGGACCTCAATTTTGCCCCATTGTTACAATGTTGCCAAGGCCTCATGATTTGCCCCATTATTACAGTGTTGCCAGGAACTTATTTTTGCCCCATTGTTACAATGTGGCCAGGGCCTAAACGTGTGCCCCATTGTTACAATGTTGCCAGGACCTCATTTTTTTGCCCCCATTGTTAACAATGTTGCCAGATCTCCCGATTGTTTGTCCCATTGTTACAAAGTTGCCAGGACCTCATATTTTTTCCCCCCATTGTTACAATGTTGCCAGGAGCTCTTTAGTTCCCATTCTTACAATGTTACTAGAACCTCCTTAGGCAATCCCCCTTTAGGACCTAAAAGACTGGCATTAGGAGGAGGAGGAGGAAGGATCTGAGCTGAAGTGTTATCTGACCCGCTCCCTAGTCTCTAAATGTGATATCATTGGTCTAAAGCACTCCCAGGGCAGGAAACTCCCTTCACCTATGCAGGTTGCAACTTAAGAATCCTGGGGACCTGAGAGATAGAAGTCTAGGTCTAGGCTGAGTTGGAGACTTGAGGCTATCTACCTGACTCTAAATCATTCTACCTGTAAAATGGAGGTAATAATAATTTGTACTTACTGCTTGCCCTAGAGCTATTGAGAGGAAAGTCCAAGGGCAAAGACAGTCATTATTATAGTTAAGAGCCCTTTGTCTTCTCTGGCCCTGAAGGCTGGAGGCAGCCAGGGAAACCCCACTGCTGCCTTCCCTGGTTACTGTCCCTGTTATCATTGCCCCCATCATTACTCCAGAGCCACTAGGGATCCAGCCTGGGAGGTTTGGAGTTGGTTACCTGGGGTCTAGCTAGGGAAAGAATGCTTGGCCCCATCTGGGTTGATCAGCCATAGCTGGATACACCAGACCTTAACCCCCAACATTTCAGGGTCATTTTGGTTCTTTTGGAAAACAAAGGATGAATAACAACAAGCTAGGCTTAGGGAGGCTTTGCCATTCTTGGTGTATTTATTTCTCTCCAAGAGGCACAGTAGCTGTGGGTAGATGGAGGAGGCCTCCTTGGACCCTGAGGGGGCCACATTCCAGACATCTTAGCCATCTCTGCCACAGACTGACAGGACGTCCACTAGACACAAGAGCTAATTGTGTCTTGAACCCCCAGCCAAAGAGCCCCTGTCTTCCAAGGCAGGGATGCCCCAGGGTACAGCATTTCAGACTCCTTCTTTCTGCCTTTCACCCAACTATGCCTGGCTCCTAGATGAGTAATGGGTCATTGCAACTGCTGCCCTCTTTCTGGGACCTGGGATTCCCAAGGCCATGTCCTCAAGTGGAGCTAACACTCTGAGACACCCAAGTGGTAGGTTCTGATGGGGCTCTGCCTTTTAGCAAGAGATTGCTATTTGGGGGCAGGAGCCAATGATGGTGAAGGCCCTGCCAAGTGACCCAGAGGAAGAGAGTTCTGGAGTGAACATGGTGAGGTTGGGGTGTTCTTACCATTTAAATGAGAAAAAAATGTTTGTTCCCTCTAAATCCCTTCATCAGATCCTTTAGAATCCTGATGCCCCAGAGCCAGTCAGGCAACTGGCCTTGTTCCTGCTGCAGCTGGGATGGCTCCCCCATGGAGGCATGTCTTCCACCCAAGTCTTGTAAATAAACGTGCACTCACATGCCCCAGTGAAGTTGGCCAGGATGGCAAATATAGAACTGCCAGGCTGCTTCTAGATCTTAGGGATACAGCTTGAAGGGCCCTTAGAGGCACCTTGTCCAATTTCCTTCATTTTACAGATTGGGAAACTGAGGCTGGGAGGAGGGTGAAAAGATCCTTAGAGTTCTCTTGGCTTAAGATCCAGCCTTCTTGCCTCTCTAGACAACATTGTGCTTTCTTGTCTTGTCTTTTCTTTTTTTTTATTTAAATTTTTTTCAAGGCAATGGGATTAAATGACTTACCCAAGGTCACATAGCTAGGTAGTTATTAAATGTCTGAGGTTGGATTTGAACTCAGGTACTCTTGACTCCAGGGCCAGTGCTCTATCCACTGAGCCACCTAGCTGCCCCTTGTGCTTTCTTTTCAATTGGATTTCATGGAATGGTGAAATCCCCTTGGTTAGGTCTATCTGGAGATCACTATTACCAACATACTCCCCAACAGGTACTCTTCATCCAGGGTCACCAGCCTCTTGGTTCATCTCTCAGCTCTGGGAATTCTTTCTGGCTGTCTTCAATCTTGAACTGTTCTTTTTCCTCTTCCTCCCTCCTCTTTCCTCCTCCTCCCTTCTCCCTTTTCCTCCCTCCTCTGCTCCTCCCCTCTCCCCTCCTCCTCCTCCTCATCTCTCCTTCCCTCTCTCCTCCTTCCTCCTCCCTCCTCTTTCCTCCTCCTCCATTATCTGCCCCCTCCACTTCTTCCCCTTTTCTCTCTCCTCCCCCTTTCCTCCCCCTCCTCTTCTCCTCCTCCTCTTCTTTACTTCTTCCTGCTCCTTTCTCCTCTTGCTTCCTCTCCTTCTCCTCCTCTTCCTCCTCACTACTCCTCCATCTTCCCTCTGACTCCTGACCTTCCTGGCTTCCTGTATGTCCCAACAAAAATCCCATCTTCTCCAGAAAGCTTCCCCCACCCCCTCTTCATTCCAGTGATTCCCCCTCTTTTTATTATTTCCTATTTATCTTGTATAAAATTTGCTTTGTTATAGATATGTTTGCATGTTGTCTCCCCAGAAGATTGTAACCTCCTTGAGGGCAGGGACTGTTTTGGGTCCCTGTTTGTGTCCCTAGCACTTAGCATACTGCCTGGATGTAGTAAATGCTTCATCAGTACTTTTATTCATTCCTTCCTTCATTCCTTCATTCATCTATCTGTCTATTCACCTATTTTTTTTTTAGTTTTTGCAAGGCAATGGGGTTAAGTGACTTGCCCAAGGCCACACAGCTAGGTAATTATTAAGTGTCTGAGGCCAGATTTGAACTCAGGTACTCCTGACTCCAAGGCCAGTGCTCTATCCATTGCACCACCTAGCTGCCCCTATTCATCTATTTTTGATCTGATGTTTATTAACTATTGGCTTACTCTGCAGCTACTCTACCAGCTCCTGGAATCCCAACTTCCTGCCTCTGAGGCACATTTTGTCTCCATAGTGTCCTGAGAATACATTAGACCAAAGAGGTCAAACTGAAGTAGAAACAGGGCCATTCACCCTTAAGTAAGAATTCCTGCAGACTGCCCTGTGGATTTGGAAAACTACCCATTAGCATTCTTTAGGTTACATTGTATTTGCCTTGATTTCATTAAATATTTTCCAATGGCATCTGAATCTGGTACAGCAGCATTTTGGAGTGTTGAGACCCTCAGGTGTCTGACAGCTCTGATCTAGGGGAGATTCCCCAGCCACCTTAGGGAATTTACACCCACCCTCCCATGAAGGAATTTCCCCTTTGTGTCTGACCTAAATCCCCCTTATCAATCTTTAAACTGGTTTTCCATTTTCTTGGCTTTCAGTGGAAATGCAACTGGCATTTCTATGAAAAAAGATTCATAAAAACAATGGGTCATTTTATTCTCTGAGGCTATAGTAGAGTGTAATAGGAAGGGGGTGGAATGATTCTCAGGAGATTCCCCAGGCTCAAAATTGTTGATGAGATTTAGAAGAGGGGATGGGAGGGAAGGAGGAGGAGTTTGGGTAAGGGGTGGTGGATTTTGGGAAAAGATCTTGAAGGCTGGCTGGAACCCACTGTTTCTTGGCTTGGGGCCCTACTGCAGTCAATATGGGTGCAGAGGGAGTTTGGAAATCCCCAGGAGTGAGGGAGGAAATCCTACACAGCTGGGAGCTATCAAGGGAGGTGTGAGAAGGGTCTCCCAGCCTGACCTAGAGGGAGAGCCAGGCATGATGGTCCTAGGGGATGTAACTTGGATTGAATCCTGGGTGATCAGTCTTTGGGTTCCCCCCCATGCTCACAGAATTGGCACTGTAGTACCAATCTTCTAGGGGAACCAGAAGCCTCTCTAACTCTTAGGGACAAGCTAGGATCTAGAGCCCAAAGGAGCATGACAATTTCCTCATTTTTCTTGTTATTTTTTGGTTGTGTCTGACTCTTTGTGACTCCTTGCAGGATTTTCTTGGGAAAAGAGTAGTTTGGCATTTTCTTCTCCAGCTCATTTGTCAGATGAGGAAACTGAGGCAAATAGGCATTAGTGACCTGTTCAGGGCCACACAATTAGTACTTGTCTGGGGGCAAGAAAAACTGAAAGCATCAATTGTTAGTCATGTCCAACTATTTGTGACTCCATTTGGCAGAGATACTGGAATAGTCTGCTATTTCCTTTTTCAACTCATTTGACAGATGAGAAGACTAAGGCAAATAGGGTAAAGTGACTTGGTCAAGGTCACACTGCTAGTACATGTCTGAGCCTGGATTTGAAGCCATGAAGATGAGTCTTTCTGACTTAAGATCCGATATTCTATCCACTGTGGCATCTAGATGCCCTTCATTTTCCAGATGAGAAAACTGAGACAGCTAAGGTTAGTTGACTTTCCCAGGATTCACAGTTAGTAAATACCCAAGGCTAAACTTGAACAGAGTAAGATAAATTTTCCTGACTCTGGGTGCCCTCTCCACTGTGCCAACCTGGCTGCTCTTCATTTTACAGTTGAAAAAACTAGGACCCAAGAAGATTTAATGACTTATCCAAAGTCACACATTTAGTATCTGAAACATGATTTGAACTCAAGTCCTCGGACACCATAGTTAGTGGTTTTTCTCATTGTACCCCTCTCCATCCTGTCCTTGAGCATGGATCAAGTTGAGGTAGTCTGTATCGAACAGCTTGGCGCCCCCTGGAGTGAACCTTGCAGCGCTGCCTCCTGGATTATCTGCCAGTGACCAACCCTTTGCCAAGTCACTCTTGGCTGGGTTCTGTTGCTACAACAAGCCACACTGGGGTGAGCAGGGGTGGAGGGTCATGGCCTAGCTTCTCAATAGCATGTCTGGAAGGTTCTTAGTGTAACAGTCTCAGATTAGAGGAGGCCTGGGTTCAAATCCTCCCCTCTGGCACTCAGTATTTGCTGTATGTCCCTAGGGCAAGTCACTTTTTTGCCTCTGCCCCAGATAACCCTGAAAATATAAGTTGCCAGTGCTTTGCCATAGTAGGCAATTATTCATCTGATCTAAGCTTCAAATTTAAAAAAAACAAGAGGAGCTAACCTATCCCCCAAACCAGTTGTAATGGAAACAATATGGAACTAGTTGGGGGGTGCATTGGTTACAGTACCAGACCTGGAGTCAGGAAAATTCCTCTTCCTGAGTTCAAATCTGACCTGAGACACCAGCTATATGATTCTGGGTAAATCACTGTTTGCCTTAGTTTCCTTAACTATAAAATGAACTGGAGAAGGAAATGACAAACCACAAAGATATCACAGTCTCTTTGCCAAGAAAACCCTAAATAGGTTAGACATGACTGAACAAAGCTCTGAATAGAGTGGCAAATTGGAGTCAGGAAGAGCTGAATTGGAATCTCACCTCAGCCATTTAATAACTAGGACTTTGAATAAGTTGATTCACTTCTCTCAGCCTCAGTTTATTCATCTGAAAATGGAAATAATAACATTTGCCTTACAGAATATTTATGAGTATCTTTTTATATATATTTTCTTCTTTAAATTTTTTTTTTTAATTTAAGGCAATGGAGTTAAATGGCTTGCTCAAGGCCACACAGCTAGGTAATTAAGTGTCTGAGGCTGGATTTGAACTCAGGTCCTCCTGACTCCAGGGCTGATGCTCTATCCACTGTGCCACCTAGCAGTGTTTATGAGTATCTAAGGGTGAACTCTGTCTTCTCCTAAATCTTAGTGCCTTCTGCCTATTGATCATGTCCACTTTATCTCATCTATATGTTGATTGCACATAACTATTTGCATGTTTTCTCATCCTTTAGCTCGTGAGCCCCTTGATGTCAGGGATTGGTTTTTTCTTCTCCCTTTCTTCTCACCAGCATTCAGTATACAATAGGAGCATAATAAATGCTAGCTGACTGACTAAAGTCTTAAAGATCTATTACATGTTACCAATTATTATTAGCAAAAGTTTAAAGGCAAAAAAAAGGTTCTAGACACTAGGATCTAGGATCTCAGACAGACTGCACTTTCCTAATCTGTATAATTTGGACTCAATGACTTTTCCAGTCTGTTCAACTCTTGGGTCCCCACATCTCTTTAACTCTCCCTGCCTCTTTCCCAGTATCATTTCAATCTGTGCTCCTATGTTATGGGAGAGAATCTGCTTCTCTTGAGGGAAGGGCAGAAAGGCAGGTAAGGGGAGGAGAAGGAATTGGAGGTGGAGGTGGATCATGCCTGGACTTAGGGAGCCGCTGCTGAGAAGAATAAGAGGGACACGCTTGCCCTCTGCTGGGCATTGCTAGGATGGCAAGCCAGGAAGGGGAGAGTTGTGTGTGGTAGTCTCTGTCCTTCTTGGCGCATGCGCCAAGCTCATCCCCCGCCCTCCTGGCCCTTGTTGTCCTGGGAAACCAGGAAGCGGAAGGGCCTGGCCACTGCCCTGGGCCCTGGTGCCCTCTATGTGGAGAGGATCTCCCTGGGTGAAATGGGCAGTCCAGCCCTCCTGCCCCCATGGTGCCCATGGCTCCCTGGGAGTGGATGAAAGCCTAGTCTGGCCGCTCCCTCACTGCCTGATCTTGGGCATCAGATGTCTCCACCACCCTGGCCTGTGAAATGGACAGAGTGTGTGTGTGGGGGGGGAGCAGGCTTCTTCTAGCTCTAAACCCACACTCCTTCCCTGCTCCTCTGCCTCCCCATTTCTTAAACTTTCCCCATTACCCCTCCCCCCACTAACATTTTTAAAAAGAAAGGGGTGAAATGAGATGGTTATCAGGTCCCTTCTGGCTCTGCCATCTTGGAAGGCAGCTGGGCGGCCTGGTGGCTGAAGCATTGGACATGGATTCGGAAAGACCCGAGTTCAATTCCAACTTATACACTCACTAGCTGTGTGACCCTGGATAATTCACTTAACTTCTGTTTACCTTAGAGGTAACTGGGTGGCCTAGTGGCTAAAGCACTGGATGTAGAATCAGAAAGATCTGAGTTCAGTTCCAATAGACTTCAGCTATGTAACCAGAGGCAAAACGCTCAGCCTCCCTCTGCCTCAGAGTCTTCATCAGCAAAATAGGGATAACAATAGCCCCTACCTGCAGGTACTGCATTGTGAGGATAAAATGAAATAATAATTGTAAGTACCTTGCAAACCTTACAGCACCAAATAAATATTATCGATTTATTTTTGTTGCTGTTATTAATTTATTCTCCTTGAGTTTCTTTAACTGTCTGGCAGAACATTTGATATTTCACATCCATAGACCTAAGCTCAAATTCAGCCTCATATACTTACTAGATGTGTGATCCTAGATAAGTCCCTTAATCCTGTTTGCTTCAGTTTTCTTATCTGTAAAATAAGCTGAAGGAAATAGCAAATCTCTCCAGGATCTCTGCCAAAAAACCCCAAATAGGGTCATGAAGAGTCCAACACAACTCAAAAATGACTGAACAAAATCCACACCTTATAACCGCAAAAAAAAAAAAAAAAAGGAGGAAGCTAACACTTTCTTAATCCTTCTCTTGAGTTAAGCTTGGTCATTTAATTGATTTAAGGTTTAAAAATTTTTTTATTTACATTTCTTAATTTATTCTTCCCCTCCCATGGAGGGATTCCTTTTAAATAAATGGGAAAAATAGTTTAGAAAAGTAATCAACACATGAACTAAATACAGTTTTATATGTAATGAATGGTCCATACTTATAATCCTCTACCTTTGCAGAGAAGGGAGGGGGTTTCATTCTCATATGTCTTCTCTGGGATCAAGCTTATTCATTATAATTTTTTAAAATATATATTTCTTTTTATTATTACCTTGAATATTTCAGTATATGAACAGAGATTATATATACAAATCTATGAATGTCTCTTATGAACAATTTATATGTAACACATTACAATAGTTATCATGAGGCCCCTTCTGGACTTCCCTCTGCTCTTTCTATGTATTTTTTAAAAATGTTTCACTGATGGAAATTTTTCTTCATTGTGTGTGTCACGATTGATCCCCCACTTTTCCTTCCCCCACTTCCCACTGTCCCCACCCCCACAGAAACCTTCCCTTATAAAATAATCACAGTTAAGAAAAACCAATCAACTATTGGCAGTGTCTGGAAATTCATGTCTCATCATATAATTCTAGCACCTCTTTGCCAAGAGGTGGAAATCATGACTTTGGAGTCACAATTGGTCCCTGCATTGCAGTATAATCTCCTAGCATTCTGTTTTGATTGCTTAATTTCTTCCTGTAATGTGAGAAATATCCCCTTTTGAATTCTTGGGATAGGCCACTGCTGCTGCATAGATCTTCCATAATGTAGAAATTATGGAGATAAAAACTCAAGTTTTATTATGCTTAAGCATAGACAGGTTCAGAAGGTAGAAAAATAATCCTGAACAAAGATTAGGACTTTTTATCGACAAAAACTATGTCAGAGAGAGAAGTAATTTTTGAAATTTGGCAATCTCATATATTTTCTTAGGCCATAAAAGTTAAACTTAGTTAAAACAAATCACAATCACCCATATCCTCTAAGGAAACAAACCTAACAGTTCAACAGACTCTTTAGGTAAACTAAAGGGCAGATAAGTGGTGCATTTGGATAGTGCTGGGCTTGCAAGCAGGAAGACCTCAGTTCTGACCTGTAGCTGTGTGACCCTAGACAAGTCACTTTACCCTGTTTGCCTCAGTTTTCTGATCTGTCAAATGAACTGGAGAAGGAAATGGCAAACCACTCTAGGATCTCTACCAAGAAAACCCCAAGTGGGGTCATAAAGAGTCAGATGTGACTAATTCAACTGAACCCAAAGAGTAAATATATAAGCTCTTTTGGTGACTACATGTTTAAACTGGAAGTAGACTATTACAGGAACATACATAGAAAAGGCACATGCTTAATTTTACTTGATAATAAACATAAAACAGCACAAATACGGACATATGTAGCAATTACATGGGCATAACACTATATAGGCTCATCTGTGTAGGTGAAGGCTCTCTGCCCCTTGGGGCACTCAGATCTGAGAGGTGAGCCTTCATCTCATCTTGACTGGTGCTCCAGCCATGCTTGTCATGTACCCTTTCCTCCTTTCCCCTTCCCCTTTGTTGTGTTCCACCATTAAAGCAGGCTCTTTGAGGTTAGGGATTATCTCATTTGTTTGGGTAGTTCCAGTGAGTAGTTGGGGCCTGGCACAAAGTAAAGGGCTTAATCCATACTCTATCTGCCTAGGATCTCAGTTGTCATATTGGAAAGAACCTTGGAGGTCATGCTGTCCTCATTTTACAGACGATGAAGCCGGGATGCAGAGATTGTCAGCTGGCTCAAGCTTCCATGGGCCATTAGCGGCAGGTCTATGATTTGACCCCAGAGACCCAGACTCAAATCCAGGACTTTTTCCATTGCTCATAAGCAGTATATGCAAAAAAGAGAAAATGGACCCACATGAACTAATAGTAGATATGCACCTCTCCCCCATCTGATTTGTTTCATTTGCCCACATATGAAATGCTTGTCTGAGCTTTAGTGATATCACCTGATAACACATGTAATGACTTGTCCAATCTGGTAGCCTGGTTTGGTCACTGACTGGACGATCTGGGTGGCCTGTTCTTAACGTTTGTCTGAACTGGTGGATGGTGTAGGCTTAATCTCAGACCCTTGGGAGGTGAGTGATGCAGGCCGATCTTTGGGCCTTCTTGGCCACTTGTCTACTTCTTGTCCAACACAGAATCAGAGTTGTCAGTGGACCCCTCCCACGTACAGTCTGAGCCAGATTAAAAGGGAAATACTTAACAAAATAAAAGGTAAAAATTCTAAATAATAAATAGTACAACAAATAAATATCACAGATAAAATATGTGTAACTAAACATACATAAAATATGAAAATAAGAAACAAAAATATATAAAAATATAAAATAAATTTTAAAATGGATAATATTAATGGGTTAAAAGTTAGTGGACAGTCCCTGGGGATCCTTTATGTATGGATTAGTGGCCCCAGTTTCTTATTTGAGTTTGACACCAGTGGTCTGTATATCAGGAGCTTCTACAGCCGAAGCTCAAGGTAGGGGAAATACTGTCTCTACACTCAGCCAATAAATAAATATTTATTAAGTGTCTTCTATGTGTATTGCAGTATCCTAAGTGCTGGGAATAGAAAAAGAAGCAAAAGAAGTCCCGGCTCAGTCCTCCTGATATCTGGAGCAAGGTCCCTCTTGGGTTACCAGACTCAGGGTCTCCATTACTTGGATCATCTTTAGAACTCAGACATTCTATAGCCGGTTGTTCAGTCAAGTCGGACTCATCCTGACCCTTTTCTGGAGTTTTCTTGGTAGTGATCCTGGAGCAGTTTGCCATTTCCTTCTTCACCTCATTGGACATGAGGAAGCTGAAGCAAACAGAATTTAGTGACTTGTCCAGGGTCACAGGGCTAGTAAGTGTCTGAGGCTGGATTTGAACTCAGGAAGATGAGACTTCTTACTCCAGTCCTGGTGATCCGTGCACTATGGCTCCACCTAGTGGCCACTTTCCCTTCCATCACTTTTTTCCTTCTGCTCTTAGAGAAGTCTGACTAATTCCTCTCTAGGTCGCAGTGATTGTCGCATCCATTCTTCCCCCCCAGTATGCTTTGCTGCCCACTCTTTGGACCATTTGTTATGGGCTAGCTTATAATTGGTCTGCTATCTTATCTGTTTGCTAAATGCCAGCATTCCTCAGTAATATTCCTTGCCAACATTCTTGACATGGGCTCAGGTATCATACAGTCACTTATTTCTTTTCCTTTCTTTTCATTTTTTGCAAGGCAATGGGGTTAAGTGGCTTGTCCAAGGCCACACAGCTAGTTCATTATTGTGTCTGAGGTCAGATTTGAACTCAGGTACTCCTGACTCCAGGGCCAGTGCTCTATCCACTGCTCCACCTAGTCGCCCACTCTTGCCAATTTTCATGACATGGGCTCAGGCATCATATAGTCACTTGTTTTTCTTTTCTTTATTTTTTGCAAGGCAGTGGGGTTAAGTGACTTGCCCAAGGTCACATAGCTAGTGTCTGAGGTCGGATTTGAACTCATATCCTCTTGACTCCAGTGTTGGTGCTCCACTGTACCACCTAGCTGCCCCTAGCTATTTTTTTCTTTCTGATCTGAAGTCATGGTTGGTTTATAGGTTTCCTTTAGCCTGGGTTCCTTAACCCCAGGCTCCTTAATACCCAGGCCCTTCCATGAATGAATTTCATGAACTTGGGTATGAAAAAATTATATTTTTATGTCAATAAAATTATTTTCCTCATAATCCTACATATTTTATAAAGTTAAAAATATTATTCTGAGAATGTGTCCATAGGTCTTACTGGTCTGCCAAGGGATCCATAGCATAAAGTTAAGAACTTCCGATTTAGTTGCTCTCTCTAATGAGAGTATGACTTATGTCCTCTCTAATTTTAGAAACTACAAAGTGCAAGTCAGTAGGTAGGTATGTTTTTCAATGAAGTGTCAATAGACATGATGTAAAGTCATCATTCTTGGCAGAGCAAGAATTATGTTTTGGAAATACCATTTATTGAATTCATAGGTTTCCACTCAGGTCTTGGTGTTCCTAAGATGTTTATTGATCAGAAAGAGGCAGAATTTGTAATCAAGAAGACCTAAATTGAAACCCTCTTCTGCTGCTTGCTAGTTGTGCTTTGTGACTCAGTTCCTTCAACTTGTAAAATGAGGATAATAAGATTTGCATTGCTTATCTCTTGGGGTTAGTGGAGAGCAGAGGTGTCACTGTGGACTTTCAATTCGCAACACTTCTGAGTGTAATCCCACAAATTAAAATAAAATTGGCAAATGTTTTAAAAAATAAATAAAAATACAATATTTGGTCATTTCAGTCATGCCTGACTCTTCGTGATGCCATTTGAGGTTTTCTTGGCAAAGATACTGAAGTGAATTGCCATTTCTTTCTTTAGTTATTTTCCAGATGAGGAAATTGAGGCAAATAGGGTGAAATGATTTGCTCAAGGAGTGAGTGAAGAAGCTCAGTCTTCCTGATCTAGGCCCAGTACTCTATCCACTAAGTCACCTAGCTGCCCTAAAAAAATGCAATAAATCTTAGACAATGTTAATTTGTGGTTTTCTAAACTAATATGCTTTTTTTTCTGGGATCATTTCTATTTGAGTTTAACTTCACTGGTGTAGAGAACAAATAGAAGCATTCTGAACACCCATGAAGAACTTTGTTTGAATTGGACCAGACTTTTGATTACATTGGATCACATACAGAGCTCCTGGTATAATTGGCACCTACACGCCAATTTAGAGTCTTGGAGAGTGACCCAGGGCACTGAGAAATGGAGCAACTTTACCTCTCAATAGAGGAGGAAAGGATATAAGTACTCAAAGATCATGAATCAGAGATCTTGAACTTTGTTTGGGTCATGAAACCCTTTGGCAAAGGGTCACTCAGTCAGAATATGGCAGAACTCAGGGTAAGATGTACAACCCAGATCTTCCTAAGCCATAGTGATACTGGAGCAATTCTCTTTCTACCTTATTTTTCTATGTTTTGTAAATGTTATTATTTCTCTGTAGCTGGGGAAACAAAGCTTATAAGCAACAGAGAAGTGGTGAGGGTTAATGGCAAAATGCTATCCTTGGAGTAGGAAGGCTGTTGAAGTCCTAATAATACAGAAATGTGACCTAGGGCCAATCATTTTATATCTTAGTGCCCCCAGGTCCTTCTCTGGGGCTATCAGGGAATTCCCTTCTGCTTAGTCTTTCCAGTAATCTCTGATTCTTCATGACCTCATTTGGGGTTTTCTTGTTAATTATACTGGAATGATTTTCCATTACCTTTCCCAGCCCATTTTATAGATGAGGAATTGAGGCAAACAAGGTGAAGTGACTTGGGTCATACAACTCATGAAGATGAGCCTGCTTGATTCCAAGTCCAGCTCCTTATGCACTACGATGCCACCTATTTGCTCAGTTTTCTTACTAGGAGTTCACCTAGTCAAAAAATAAAATTAAAAACATTGAGTGAAATGCTAGAATTTGGAGCCCATAGATTTAGGTCTAGAAAGAATTTTAGTCCTTGCTTTTCCAGATGAGGAAACTCAGGCCCAGAGGGTGCTCTTATCAAAGTTTGCCCAGATCAGAAGCAGCTAAGCAAGGACAAATAGAATAGGGAGGCATGCTTGCTGTGAAAGCAGACTCGATGAGTGCAGGGGATGTTTGAGAAAGCTAGGGGTCAGTATTGACTACAAATGTCAGAAAAGGTCCCTTGAAGGAGACTGGAAGGATCAGTAAGGCTTAGATAAGTGAAGAAATAATGAGGAAGAAAAGAAAGCTTCCCTGGGCAGAGTGTCCCTGACCAGGACACATAAAGAAACCCATCTAATTGAATGGAATAGTTCAGTCTGGGGAGTGGTAGAAGATAAAGCAGATAGGGGAAGATAGGGCTTGATAATGGAACCCCTTGGATGCCCGGATAAGGAGTTTGGAAGAAGAAGCATTGCAAAAGGGAAAGAAGAGATGACCTTGTCGAAATAACCACCCTGAGTCACTTCCGAGATGTGACACTGGGAGGCTAACCCAACCTGTCTGGTCCTCCTTGGATTTCCAGATGGAAAGCTGGACAAGATGACTGACCCTTCCAACTCTGAGTCTATTATTATCCTGAAGCTTGTTTTTCTCGGTGTCAGAAGAATCAGTCTAGGTGTTAACCCAGGAAAGTGACATGGGAGGGTTCCCTGGCACCACTGGTTTTAACTGATTGGAAGAGGCAGATGATGAAGGCAGGACTCTGCCATAGTTGAGGTCTGGGAACTGTCACTGTTACAGTCAGGAATTTATCTAATGAGACAGTTTTAATATATGTGGAAGGCAAGTCATGTATCACATTTAAAAGAAGTGAGTAAAGATTCCCAACCCCCACCCAAGGGGGGCTGGGATCAAAGGACTGTAGGATTTGGAGTTTGTGGATTTAGTTCTGGAATGTCCTTTAATCTACTCCTTTGATTTTCAAGTTGAGGAAACTGAGGCAAAGAGGGGTAAAGCCTAAGGTAATGCTCTGGTTGCATTCCTTTGAAGAAGGGATGCCTTAACTGGCTATCTAACTGTTTAACAAGCTGGTAGGGCTGATGCCTTGTAAGAATGAGGAATAATTTGTACTAGGGCTTAATCGAAATACTGTAACACCTCGCTTATCCAGAGGTCACTTTCTGGGCACTCTCAGCTTACTCAAAGGACGTCTGGCTGAGAACTAGGTCAGCCAAGACAGTTTTCTGAACATCTGGAGTAGATGTTAGAACATTCTGAAAGCTATGTACCGTCCTCACTGGAGGCCTTCAGGCCTTTGTTCCTCCCCTGCATTAGTTCACATGAAATTCTACTCGGTTGAGTTGGAAATTTTCTAACCCACAGAAGATTAAGAGCAATGTATTTGAGACTACAAGAAAAGACAATTGACTTTAAGACAGGAGTCACAGAAACTATATAGAAATCTGAAGCTCTCAGTTCTAGAGTTGGAAAGAACCTCAGATCATTTTGGCCTAATTCTTTTCATTTTACAGAAAAGGAAACTGAGACCTAGGAAGGTTGAGAGACCCATCAGGTCATGATTCAGAACTGGAAGGGACCACAGAGACCACCTGGTTTGACCTCCGCATCCCAGAGGTGTAGGTCCCCAGAACTGGTTTTTATCTGAAGCCTGTTCCTCTTGACTCTAGCTCCCACAGTGCACCATGCCGCCTTGCTAATGGTCCCTCGTCATGCTAGACTAACCTCATTTCCTTTTTTAATAGGGTTACAAAACTGATACATCCCAGAGATGATGTAAATACAATATTTCTGGATACTAGCAAAGCATTTAACACAGCCTCTCACCATATTCTTGTGTTCAAGGTAGAGGGAACGTGAGCCACAGTAGAGTATTTAGTACAGAATTTAGAGCTGGAAGAGACCTGGGGGTCATCTGGTTCAGCCCCTCATTTCACAGATGAGCAATCCAAGGGCTAGACTGACCATCCTTCCTGAGGCAATACTGCTGACATCGGAAACCAAGTCATTGGCTCATAGACTTTAGAACTAGCCTTGGGGTTATCCAATTCAATCCCTTCATCTTATAAATGAAGAAACTGAGATACAAAGAGCCTAAATGGCTTGTTGTCTCCTGTGACCTTGGGCATGGGCTAGAACAGAGAATGACTAATATCTTCTGACTCCAATTTACCATCTTTTCCCCTATCCTCCCATGAGGTCAATCAAAAGAAAGGGAATGGGGCGGCTAGGTGGTGCAGTGGATAGAGCACTGGCCCCGGAGTCAGGAGGACCTGAGTTCAAACCCGGCCTCAGACACTTAATAATTACCTAGCTGTGTGGCCTTGGGCAAGCCACTTAACCCCACTGCCTCGAAAAAACCTTAAAAAAAAAAGAAAAAGAAAAAAGAAGGGAAAGAATTCATTGCATCCAAGGAGTTGATTGCTGGTCAGTCCCACTTCAAGTAACTCCTTTTCTTGTGTCCTGCTCTCTTCTCCCCTAATGTGTCAGTCTGTCTGATGGAAGTCAGGGCAGAAGCCACTGGACAGCTCACCATCATGTGGAGAATGGAGGGACTGGTACAACTGACCAAACAATTAGGTGGCAGGTTAGTGAGCAATGCCAACCATAGACTCATGTCCCAGATCTAAGGACCCCAGCTCAAGGTGTATGAAGGCAAACCCAGGAGAGTATTAGGGGGCAAGGTAACCAAGGGCCCTGGAAGGTCACAGGCTTTTATCCCTTGCAAAGAAATAACCTCTGGAACATTTCACCTGCCTTTGGATTCTGCCTCTCTTCAGAAGGAATAGATAAGACATCAGGTACTCTGTGGAAAATTCCCCCTCAACATACTTTATTGTCATTCAGATGTTTTAGTGATGTTTAACTCTTTGTGATCCCATTTGAGGTTTTCTAGGCAGAGATACTGGAGTGGTTTGCCATTTCCTTCTCCAACTTGTTTGATAGATAGGAAACCGAGGCAAACAGGTTAAGTGACTTGCCTAGGATCACCCAGCTAGTAAGTGTCTGAGGACAGATTTGAACTCAAGTCCTCCTGACCCCAGAACTGGGGCTGTATCCACTGTGTCACCTCACTGCCCAGACAATGACATTTCTTGAGCAAGAGAGTGATATGTTCAAACCTGCACTTTAGGAATCTTAATTTGTCATCTGTGTGGAGAATAGATTGAAGATGGGAGTTTAGAGAGAATAATTAGGTCATTTCAACAGACCAAGTGAAAAGTGATGAGACCCTGGACAAAGATAGTTATATGTGAATAGAGAGAAAAAGGGAGATGAGTGATGGATGGGAAAGAGTCATTGATCTGACTTGGCAGCTAATTGGATATTTAGGAATAAGGAGTGAATGAAAGTGAAGAGTCAAGGATAGCTCATAGGCTGCAAACCTTCAGAACTGGAAGGATGGTACCCTTGAAGAGATAGGGAAGTTAGGAAAAGAGAGGTGCAGAAGGGAGAGAATGGGAGCTGAATGAGTCTTGTTTTGGACATGTTGAGTTTGAGATGTCCAAGGAACATCTGGGTGAAAATGTTGACAGATGTTTGGAGATGTCAGACACTGGATTAGAAGGGGGTCTGAGGTGTGGTATGAGAAGGAGAGAGAGAGAGAGAGAGAGAGAGAGAGACAGAGACAGAGACAGAGACAGACAGAGACAGGCAAGGAGAGACAGAGAAAGCCAGAGTCAGGGACAGACAGTGACAGAGACAGAAACAAAGTCAGAGTCAAAAAAGTCTAGGAAAGAGAGAAAGGGGCTGGGGGAGACAAGAGACAGAGAAATAGAGACATAGACACAGTAACACAGAGAAAAAGATAAGGAGAGAGAAACAGAGAAAAACAGAAGAGAGAGAGAGAGAGAGATAAGAGTGTCAGATTTATTAATTTGGGAGCCATCTACACTAAAATGGTGAAGTCCTCAGAAGTTGGTAAAATTCCTGAGAGAGTAGGAGAGCCAAGAGATTAGGGTCCCAGGGGGCTACCAGGCAGCAGGATATAGAGGATGAGCCTGCAAAGGATATTGAGAATCGGGCAGAAAGACAATCACGTCAGTGCAAAGTCATGAAAATCCAAAAAGCGTCTCCATAGACAAGAAGTAATCAATAGTGTCAGACGCTGCAGAGAAGCCCAGAAGGATTAGAGCTGAGAGAAGGACATTGGGCTTGGTAATAAAGAGATCCAAAGAGACCATCAGTGACCTTGCTCAAATGCCATTTCCAAAGGTAGGAAGGAGACCAGAATGGAGCCTTGGAAGATGTCCACAGTTTGAGCACAGGAGAAACAGGAGATGTGGATTCAGTTTCCTACTTTTGCCTTGGTCAGGGGCAATGACACAGGGCATACCAGTTTGATGGGTAATGCATTCAGGAATCCTGCTATGATTTCATCTGAATTAACTTGGTATGCTGAGAAGGCAAACCCAAACCCAGAATAAGTGTCAGTGTATATGACAGTGCTTACCTG
This sequence comes from Macrotis lagotis, assembly GCF_037893015.1. NCBI lineage: Eukaryota > Metazoa > Chordata > Mammalia > Peramelemorphia > Peramelidae > Macrotis > Macrotis lagotis. The sequence goes on along the minus strand of NC_133662.1, from coordinate 240,209,103 downwards.
CCCATTGTGGGGGGACTAAGGGCTGTTGGGACATATCAGCCAACTCAGAGCTTGTTGCTTGCTATGAAATCCAAACCTCTGAGATTGAAACAACCATTATGGTCATTGGCAATCTTGGGATGTTCAGCAGAGGCTAAGTTATCGAGAATCAGAGGAAGGGCTCGCTATTGAATTCAGACAATGGCATGACCATCTTGTCCTGTCAAGGACAATATATTATGTCTAGCACTTTTATTCAATGCTTGTTCCCGTCCCCCTTGAATTGTCCAGTTTTCTCATGAGCACATTTAGTTGGGGTGCAATACATATGGCTCATAGAACCATAGATTTTGAGGTAGAAGGGACCTTTGAAGCCATCAAGGTCAATTCCATTTTACAGCTGAAGAAACAGGCTCATGAAGTTTAAGTGACTCTTTCTTCTCAAATCAGATTCACCCATAAATCTCCATGCCAAACGTCTCTTTCTTGTAATAGTGCATCCTCTCTGCTCTCCATTGCCTTAACTAGTAATGAATAGCTAATCCATTCATTACTGCCCATGAACCTGAATATAATAACATTTCAGCTGGCTGATGCTCCCTCCACACTCCCTCCATCTTGCACACCCTAGAATTCTGGCTACTAAGACCTCCTGTCTTAATTTGTGTCTCTGGGAACTGGCTAGATGAGGACAACATTGGTTGTCAATGAGGTCTTCATAGAGACATGGAAAAACTTCTCTGAGCCAAAGAAAATAGATACCTGAGGTTTAGGAAGGAGGATCTGTGGTCAGTTTTAGTTGAGGCAGATGGGCAACCCATTGATGCCAGTGACTGGTGTCATGTGATCTCTGCAGTACTGAATTTCCATTTGGCTCTAGATTTCTCTTGGTTTTTTTTCCTCTTTGAAGATATTGGGTTGGACAGCATCCACTCTATGATGGTGACCTGGTGACCCATTGTAATCATCTCCTTTTCCACTAGGCACCAATAGCAGACTAGCAATTACTCCCACAAAAGAAAGCCTTGGTCCAGAATCCCAAAAGGCAATTTTATTGTTCCTTGAAGGGAGGCTGCCATAGGCTAAGTATGCATTGATGTCCACCATTTATAACTTAGTCTTCTCATGAACTCATGGTTGTAGAGCTGGAAGCTCTTCAGAGACCATCTGGTCCAAGGCAAGGAAACTGAGGATCTGGGGAGTTTAAGTAAATTACCCAAAGGCATATAGGTAGTAACCATTAGAAGTGGGATTTGAACCTAAGTCCTCTCCTCTGAGCTTAGAGGCAGTGTTCTTTTTTCCCTTGGGGTATGGGCCAATGGAAGTTAAATGATTTATCCAGGGTCACACAAGTTACTAATTGTCTGAGGCCAAATTTGAACTCGGGTCCTCCTAACTCCAGGGTTGGTGCTCTAACCACTGTGCCTCCTCACTACCCCAAGTCAATCTTCTTTCCATCATACCACATGGATTCCAAGATCTGAAGGAACATAGGGCCATGGAGAGCAAACAGCCTGACTTGTGTCTTCACCATCTTTTGCCTTCAGCTCTTTGGGGGCCCACTCAAAGATGTTAGTTTGTTACCTGGTATTTGGGGTGCAGGATATACTACAGTTAAAAGTCGAAGATGCCTCAATTTTGTTGATCAGGATTGCTTGAAGTAATTCTTTGTGCCTGTGATTAGAACTGTTTTTTCTGGGCCCCAAATTAATGTAGCTCTAAATTGTCACTGAAGTGGCAAGCCCTTGGACTTTTAGGAGGTTGATCTCTCACTCCCTACTTCCCTTGTGGGATATAAGTCGCAAAGTCTCAGCCCTTCATTATACCCCATAAGGGTATAAACCGCATCATTGCTGTGATGAGCAAGGGTGATACTTGGGACCCTCCAAAGATGGTCTTAGTCTTATCTCGCCAGATAATTTGGCATCATTTGAGGAGCATTCCTGGGCTAGAAAAGTAAAGGGAAATGGTTGCCCTTGCCACATATGACCTTGTCTATGTGGTGAGCTGCTTTTGATGGTGGTGGGATATATGTGAGAGAGAGAGAGAGAGAGTCAGCCAAGTCAGGGACAGCATTCTATTCCTGGGAGTCATACTGTTTAGGAAGGAAGACCACATTTGGGATAACTGGATAAGTGCTGGGTAATCTGTTATTATCCACAGAGTTCCCTAATTCTCCCACAGAGGCCACATCAGCGAATTGAATGAGAAGGCAATAAGGGTCAGCCTAGATTCCATGTTGGAACTCAGGAATCCTGAGCATCTCGTCCTTCAAGGTCTCCCCAAGTTTATTTTCCATTGGATAAGACGGGTCTTGATATAGTGAGATAACTAGACGATGTGGTGGATAGCTTTCTTGGCGTGGAGCCCAATAACTGTGTGACCCAGGGCAAGTCACCTAAATTTTCTTTGCTGTAATTTCCTCTTATGTAAAATTAGAGAGTTGGACTGGATGGCATTTAAAGGTCCCTTCCAACTCAAAATCTATAGTTCTATGTTCTTGGGTATAATTTTGTTTATACCAACCTTGGGTCTTGCCTTCTTTGCCCTAAGTGACTCATTGAGGTCAGTGTGCTCACTGCATATGATCTGATTTGGGTCCTTCTACCTACTGGACACAGTCTGTATTTGAAGGAAGGAAGGAAGGTCAAAAGGTGTGGACATCAGAGCTGCCATCTTCCTCAAAACCAACATCAGAAAACTGAGAATTCTCCTCTGTCCACCATAGCCTCCTAATTGATCTGGAGCACAGATCCTTAACCTGGGTGGTAAACTCCATTTTATTTGGATAAAATTCCATCTCAGCATAATTGATTTTCTTTTGTAATCCTATGTATTTAATTTTATGCATTTAAAACAGTTATTCTGAGAAGGAATTGGAGTCCATTAGCTTTGCCAGTTAGCCTATTAGTGGGGTCGAGGATACAAACAAGATTAAAGACCCCTTGATGCAGCAAATTGCTATCATCTCATAATGGTCTTTCGATTGTTGTAATACACTTCTAAATGGTTTTCCTGTTTTCAGGCTCTTCCCTTTCTAATCCATACTTCACATCTGCCAAAAGGGCTTCTTAATGCACAGAATTTGTTACTCCCCTGCTTAAATATCTTTAGTTGCTGTCCATTGACAACCAAATAAAGTAGAGACTTGTTAACCTGCTATTCAAAGTAGGTCCCTCTTTTGGTCATATTTTCTGGGCAGTTAATAATCCTTAGCTGAGTTGCATTACATTTTCTACCTTTCCTTTCTCTTTCTTTTTTCTTTCCCTCTCTCCCTTCCTTCTGCCTTCCTTCCTTTCTCTCTCTCTTCTTTTATTTTTCCTTTCTCTTTCCCTCATCTAAATTGCAAACCCCTGAGTTTGTGAAATTTTTCATCTTTGAACAGTGCTCTGACCATTTTAGATGTATAATAAGTGTTAGTTGAATTAACCTGAAAGGATGTCTCCTAGGAATTTTTCTTTCCTTCTTTTTTAATGTTAAAAAAGACAAGGAAATGAAATTGGCTAAGATGATAAAAAATGGAGTCAATGTTGGAGGAGCTGTGGAAGGACAGGAACACTGTTGATGTGGCTGTGAATTACTTCAGCCATTCTGGAAAAGTTTGGAATTATACTAGAATTGGAATTTGGAATTATACTAGAAAAGTCAGTAAATTGTTCAGATCCTTGACCCAGCAATCTCACTTCTGGGCATATAATCCAAGGAGATCAATTATAGAAAGCAAGTTTTTAAATATAATTAAATATTTATAACAGTACTTTCTGTGGTTGCCAAAAAAAACCCCAACAACAAACAACTCATCCCAACAAAATGGCTTGTGGTTGTTCAGTTGTTTGGAATTTTCTTTGCTATTTCCTTCTCCAGCTCATTTGATGGATGAGTTTCCAAGGCAAAAAGGGTGAAATGGCTTGCCCAGGATCACATAACTAGTAAGCATCTGAGGGTAGATTTGAATTTAGGACTTCCTGACTCTAGGCCCAGCTTGTGCCTCTTGGCTATGCCTAAACAAAATTAAGGAATGACTGATCAAATTAGTATATGGTGTGATAGACAATTGTCTGAGACAAGACATTCAAAGGAACATGAAAATGATCATATGGAAGTGTTATAGAGTGAGGAAAGCTAAAATGAAAGTAATATATAGGATAACATCAATGATAATAGCACTTAAAAAACCCAGTGGGATGCCAGTAAGTCATTATGAACTCTGTTAATCTGAAGGAGCTAATAAATATTCCCTCTTCCCCAGAGTAGAAGTGGGGACTATGGATCTGGAAAGTGCATATACTCTTGGACATCTTTGATTGGCTTTGCTTTGTTATAAGACAACTGAGAATGAATTGTTAGGTGGTTTTGTTCTTTCAAGGATCAGTTCATTGTGTTGAGGGGAGTGGGCCTAAGGGGAAATGATTTGCTGTGTAAAAATTAGTCCTTAAAAAAAAGCTAGAGAAATATAGACTATATTTTAGAAAGATTTTTCATCCAGTATGGGGGAAAAATAGTTGACCTCAGTGGAGTCAACTTTAAAGATGTTGACATTTTACTTATTTATATTTTTGGTGGGGGGGGGGGGTTGGTGCTAAAACCCAGAAATTACTTTTGCAAATCTCCTTTCCCCTTTTCTGAGTGTTGGATAAAAAAAAGTTGTTTTAGAATAATCCTACAATTGGCATAAAGCTATTGAATTTTCAGAGACCACCTGGTCTCATTTGTTCTCTCCTTCAGCCTTGGGAGAGATGCAGGACAGGTGTTGGGGTAACCCCATTTTATATAATCTCCCCACTGAGTGTTCACAAGGCTGCTGGATGGCCACTTGCCCAGGATGTGGGCAGTAGATTAGACTAGATCACTGGTAGTGTAATCAGAGTGGCAATCATGGAGTTTCAATTCCATTCAGTTACAAGCTGTGTGAACTTGAATGGGCCTGCCTCAGTTTCCTCATCTGTAAAATGAAGGGATTGTTCAGGAACTCTAGGCCATCCTAGATCTACAAGTCTGTGGACTGCTAAGATTCTTTGCTTGGGTAACTTCTTTCTTAAGAGAGGAAGGAGGAGGCTGTGGCTGCTTCCGTTTTTCTATAGAGCCTTCAGCCCCGGTCTCCCTGGATCCTGCTTGTGCCCCGCCTACCCACAGCTCTCCTCCTACGTCTGCCCGTGGGTCAGAAATGCCAACCAGGCATTATCCTGGAGGCTGAAATCCTCATTGATTGGTGGGTCCCCTGCCTCTGTGGTCAGTGGGCCTGGGGTGCGATCGGGCAGCTGAGGGGGGATTGTCCATTCAGAGGCACAGTGCTGGCTGCAAACCCATGAATGTCTCATTGAGCCAGACAGTTCACATGATTTCCTCTGTCTGCCAGGCTTGGATCCGCCCTGCTCCTGGTTTCTCCAGGGGCTCTGTGTGAGTGTGTTTGTGTGTATGTGATTAGAGATTGTCATTTCTACCACTGTGATGTACAGGGGCTAATGAAATGGGTGTGTGTGTGTGTGTGTGTGTGTGTGGTGTGTGTGGTATATGTGGCTGGGGATGTACAGGGGTTGGTGACGTGGTGTGTGTGGGTGTGTATGGGTGTGTAGATGTGTGGATGTGCCCACGTCCTGGGTCTCTCTCACTTGTCTGTGGCCGTTCCTGTCAGGGAGTGCTCAATGTGTATGTGTGCCCCTGGACAGGGGACCAGTGGCCAGCAGTCTCACATTCCTTGCTATTTTTAGGGGTCATATCAGAGCAGCTGTCAGGGAGTGAGGGGTTGTTGGGAAAGACTGGCCCCTTTTCCTTGCCCATGCCCTAACTCTGCCTCCCTCCCTCCTGTAACCCCCCAGCCCCACCCCTTCAGTGCTGCCCCCAACACTCTCCGGTACCCACCACGTTGGAGTCCTCACCCTGCCCACCCTTTCCAACCAGGGCAGCGGGGAGGGGCAGGGGGGTGCAGGGGCGGGGCTGCAGCCAATGCTATTTTGAGCCTTTAACAGCAGGCAGAGGAGACTCCGCTGCTCCGGGCTGGGCCATGCGGGTGAGTGTTCCGTGGGCCCCCCACCCTCAGAAACTCCCGCCTCCCTTGCTTACCCAGCTGCTTCTCCTGCTGGGCAGTTCAGCTAGTGTGGGCCCCCTTTTCCCTTCCGTCCCCATCTGGACCCCCTGGGGTTCCTATAAGCATGAAGTGGACCACTATCTCTACCCTTCCTGGGGTAGGGCAGGAGGGTGGTCTGGGACCTCCTTGTTTTCAGCCTCCTAGGCAAGAGAAGGGATTGAAGTGGGGCACTCTGACCCTGCCCCGCTGTCCTTCTGGCTTGAGACTGAGGCCTTATAAGGATGCTGAGCTAGGAGGGAAGCCTAGACTCAGTCTTCCCTCAGTCCCCAAGGGCCTTAGGACCCTTCTTGTCTGGAAAACTCCAATCCCCCTTCTCAAATCCGGATCCTCTGAAAGCCACTGACCCTGGAGCTGAAGTCACTTCCAGCGAAGGTCTCTGAGATATCTGTCCCATATTCTGATAACATTTCTGCCAGCGCACCCATTAATGACAGAGAGACTGAGGGCTCCGGCTCCCTGGACCAAAGAACAGGAGCAGAACTGACTTGGGACCCGAGTGCTGCCAACTGAACCCCCAGCTGTTTAGGAGTGGAGGTAGAGGACTGAAAGGGACCAATCGTTTGTAGCTAAGATGATGAGCGGAGCCCAGAAACGGGGAGAGCTGGGTTCAGATTCTGCTTCTAATTCAGATTCCGGACAAGCCATTTCACTTCTGTAAAATAAGGAGACTGAAGTAACTGGACCCTAAAAGTCCTTGCCAGCTCCAGAGGTTATCCCAAGGGTTAACCCTTGTGTGGTTATGAAAATGAAAAGACAGGATGGGGATAGGGGGATAGGGGGTGGGGAAACGGCCCCTAATGATAGTGAGTCTCCTTTGTCATGGCAATGAGTCTCCCAAAGAGTCAATCCTAGGAAAAAGGAGTCAAGTTGAGTCTGAGGTAGCCTGCCTTAATTTCCATCCTGCTCTTTGCAATCCTGTGGCCAACAGTGACTGACCCCAAGAGGTTGGGGACTGTTGTGTGTGTGTGTGTGTGTGTGTGTGTGTGTGTGTGTGTGTGTGTGAGAGAGAGAGAGAGAGAGAGAGAGAGAGAGAGGTGGGGGTATTGGGGGGACTGTATCCTGCTGTTCTCCTGGATAGGCCTGGGTGGGGAAGGGAGGGGATTCCAGCCTGAAGCTGGTTCCACTCCTTTGCTGGAGACAGAAACCTGGCCCCTTTTAGGCTGCAGTGGCAGCAGGAAGCTGGGCCAACGCACCTGCTTCCGTGAGGCCTGGGCCGGGATGGCTGGTTGGGCCTCGGCTGTTTTCTGTTCTTCCGTGGGCTGGGGGTGGGGCAGGCCCTCTGACAGGGAGCTCTGTTCTATCAGGAGAGCGCTGAAGGGGCCATAGTGAACATGCCAAGTCCTTTTCCCCTTCCTTCCTTGACCCACTGGCTGGTTTCCCAGCCCTCTCCCCTTTCCCATCCCTCTCTGAGCAACTTTCCAATGCTCCCGTTCAGGTGCCTGGCAGAGGGGTAGCTTGCCTCGAAACTCCTTAGCTTTGTTTCCTTGGCCTAACGGTAGATAAACCAAAAGAAGCCATCCCAGAGAGCTGCAGCAGACCAAGTGAAGGTGCTAGCCTCCTCTTAGCTGGTTTCTTACTTCTGAACTTGGTCCTTGCAGTACCTGCCCAGTCCTCCCTTCTCTTTCTCCAAACCCTCACATTCTTGGGGTGAAAAACCAAACAAACCGATCACCATGTGAGGAGCCGGCTAACCAGATTATCTCCATGGCCAGACCAGAGCAGGTCATCCACTCATATTGTTTTGATCAGTGGGGAGCAGTGACAATCTGAGATATGGGAGGAAGGGAATCTGCTCTGCCCTCAGCCCAGGTTAGGGTGGGGGGGTTGTTTGGGATTAATATGCTAAGGCAGGAAAGATTCTCCTTGGATTCCATCACTCTGGCTGTTTGGCTGGAGATGGCCTATCCTAGCCTTCCTTCACAAAAGAATATAAGAAGGGGGAAGTCCAATGAAGCAGGACAGCTTTTCTGATCACAGAGATTGTTGCCTGTGTCCTGGGCTTTCCCTTTTAGGGATATTGTAATCCCTTGAGTCCCAGGAGGCACCAGAATGTGTCCATCTGGCCTGCTCAGTCATTTGCCAGAACTGGATGGGGCTGATAGACTGCCTGGTGTTAGGAATTGACCCTTCAGGAAACCCCTAAATAAGTGGACACTACCAACCAGTCGGAGTAAAGACCTGGAATCACTGGAGAAGAGAAATTCCTTTTTAAAAAAAAAAATTGTTTTTCCAACAACAAGCAACAGTAGTTTGTACCAATCAATTTTTTTGCAAGGTTTTTGAGTTTTGCATTTTTCTTTCTCTCTTCCCTCCCCCCTTCCCGTGTTAGAAAGCAATCTAATATAGATTCTCATGAATAATTATGCTAAATATAGATCCATATTAATCATGTTATAAAAGTAAGCTTTGATCTGAATATCTGAATTTAAACTCCATGTTTCCCTCTCTGGATATGGATCACAAGTCTTTCAGAATTTTCTTTGATTATTGTACTGCTAAAATGAACAAGTCCATCATAATTGATCATCACCCCATGTTGTGGTTTGTGTGTATAATGTTCTGGGTCTGCTCATTTTACTCAGCATCAGTTCATGTAAGTCTGAGAAAAACCTTTTTTTCTATAGGGAAACCCTAACTCTTCTAAGTAATGGCTTTTCCATATGGGCCATTCACAAATGGACCCACAATAAGCAGAAAGGAAATTTTTATATAACCTTGTATATTTGTATGAACTGAGGAAGAATGAAGTGAGCAAAACCAGGAAAACCATTTTTACAGTAACAGTGGTATTGGTGGCAGCTAGATGGCACAGTGGATAGAGCACCAGCCCTGGAAACAGGAGGACCCGAGTTCAACTTTGACCTCAGACACTTAAAAATGTATTAGCTGTATGACCTTGGGCAAGTCACTTAACCTCACCAAAACAAAACAATGGTGTAGTAAAGACAAACAATCTTTTCAAGACTTAGAGATTCCAATCCATTCAGCGACCAACCACACTTGCCAGGACTCAAAATGAAACATTTCACTCTCTTCCTGCTAGAGACCCGGTTGACTCAGGGTAGACAGAAACATTTTTTGGACATGATCAATGAGAAAATTTATTTTTCTTGACTCTACATATCAAATAGAATGTTTTTCTTGCTTTCTTGGTGGAGGATGAAGAGAGGTAGGAGGTAGAGGAGGCAGACCTTTGCAAAAATATAAAATTTGATACAATTTGTATCATCTATCATATATTGATATAATTTACATTTATAAATGATTTTAATATAAAAATTAAATTTACATATAAGCCATATTTATATAAAATGTATAATTCATATTCCTATATATAAGATATGAAAAAAATTTTAAGTCATTGGCATAGCAAATAGGATACTGGATTTGGTGTCAGAAAGACCTAGGTTGAATTCCATCTTAGAAATTAACTGTGAGACTTTGGGCAAGTCACTTAATTTCTTAGTTTCCTCATCTGTTAAAAAAAAAAGAGGGGTTTGATCTTAGATGACCTCTGTGGTCCCTTACATCTCTGAATCTATGCTCTTAAAATTTTATAATCATCAATTCAGTAAAAGTGTTTTTTAAAAAGTTCAACTGGACCAGTGGCCTTGGAGTCAGCAGGATAGGGGCTCAAATCTGGCTTCAGATATTTGACTCTCATTAGCTATGTTACCTTGGGCAGGTCACTCAGTTCTGACTGTCTCCCATCCAGGGCTACCTCCAGTCATCCTGATCCATATCTGGTCACTGGACCCTGATGACTC
>NC_133662.1:240106908-240192928 GCF_037893015.1 Macrotis lagotis | reverse complement strand
CCTTATCTTCTGGTACAGTGGAAGCTGTGGATGGAGGAAGACTAATTGGTAGTACCTCCCTCCACCCTTGGGCCTTGGCCTTCCCATCCCTCTTGCAGATGGAATAGTGACAGATTTCTTGTAGCCTTTTGTTTTTCTTTCTTTCTTTCTTTCTTTCTTTCTTTCTTTCTTTCTTTCTTTCTTTCTTTACAAGTCAGTGGGGTTAAGTGACTTGCCTAAGATCATACAGCTTGGTCTGAGGTTAGATTTGAACTCAGATCCACTTGACTCCAGGGCCAGTGCTCTATTCACTATACCACCTAGCTGCCCCTTCTTTATGCATTTTTTAACCAACATGTATAAATTGGTGCTTCTGTTTTTATTAAATTTCCTTTTTTTTTGGAGGCCCTGGTGAAGTTTTTGAACATCATGCCCCTTACCCCATTTCCTCCAAGAGCTTTGTGGTTTTTATTGCAAGATTTTGCAGAATGAGGTGCTCTTTGGGAATGGATATGTCCCTTTATAGAAGAACTGACTATATCTTGTAAATCTCAGGCTACTAGTATATCATTTTTATTTGTCCTTCATTTTCAAAGAGACCATGACATCTGGAAGGGGATGCCATGATTTACAAGTGAATCAGATTTAAGGGAGGGAGGGCTGTACAAAAAGTCACATGTGGATAGAGTGTTAGAGGTGGAATCAGGAAGTCTAAGATTCAAATCCAGCCTCTGTCCACTTACTAGCAGTGTGATGGTGGAGAACCAGTCGATAAACATTTATAATGTGCCAGGGCTATAAAAAAAGGCAAAAGACAATCCCTGTCCTCAAGAAACTTACAGTCTAGTGAGGGAGAGAACATGCAAACAAATAAAAAGCCAACTATAGACAGGATCAACAGAAAACAATTAGAGAAAGGGCATGAGAATTAAGAGGTATTTGGGGAAGGCTGCCTGTATGAGATTGTAGTTAGGACTTAAAAGGAAGCCAGGGAAGATACTATGCAGAGATAGGGAGGGAGAATGTTCCAGATACAGGAGACAGAGAAAATACAAGAGATGGAGGAGGGTGTTGTTCATAGAAAAGCCAGGAGGTCACTGGATGGAAGAGAAAATGGCAGAGAAGAAGGTAGAAAATGACTGGAAAGGTAGGAGGGGCCTAATTTAGGAAGGACTTAGAATGCCAAATGAATGTGCTTTAGGAAAATCCCTTTAATGACTGAATGGAGAATTCAGGGAGAGGCTTGGCGGGCAGATCCACCAGCAGGCTATTGCTGTTGTCTAGAGCAGTGGCAGGATCAGAGTCCCTTAGTTTTTCTAAGCTCAGTTTCTTTGCATGAAAGACTAGGAGGTTGAATTAGATGACCTCTCAGGTCCCTTCTAGTTCTAAATCTGTGATCCTATGACCTGTCTGGGCCATAGTTTCTTCATCTATAAAATTAAGAGTTAAGACTAAATGATTTCTAAGACCCTTCCCAGTTTATGGTGGTATGATCTCTCAGTTTCTTTATCTGTAAAATTAAGGGATTAGGCCAAATGATTTCTAAGTCCCTCTCAGGGTATGATCCTATGATCTCTCTTGGCCTCAGTTTCCTCATCTGTAAAAAGAAGAGTTTGGAGGTAAGGTCACTTCAGCTCTATGAACTCCTCAAATATGGTTGGAAAAGAAGACCCCACTATGAGATCCCTGCTATGAATCTGGAGACTTCTTCTTCCTATCCTAGGTACATGTGTCCCTTGGCTAGTGACATCTTGGACCTTGCCAGCTTGGCCACCCCCTTGGATTCGTTTCTTTCTTTTTTTTTGACTTTGTTGCCTGCAGCATCTACCCCGGCAAGGCCCGGCCTCCAGGACGACTACTGCCTCCTAAACTCGGACCCCAGTGAGCCCCAGCACCCCTTCTGTTTTCTCTCTTCTCTCTGCTCCGGGGGGGCACGCATCCCCACGTCATCTTCATGCCAGCAGGGCCATGGCCTTTTCTTCAAGATTTGCCTTCTGGGAGCAAAAGGGAAGTCTTGTTTAAAATGTCTCATGTCTCATCCCTCTGACCTTTGTGTTTGTTAGGGGTGCAGTGGTGATAGCAGGGCTGGCAGTGAGGGGATTTGCTCATGACACCCCCCCCCCCCAGCTCCTGCTGGCAGGTCAAGCCCTTCACTTGCACACTCCCCTGGGCAAAGCTGAGCCACTGACTCCCTTTTAGCTTCTTGGATGGCTCCCCTAATTTGTGCTTGTTCTTCTGCTGTGGCTGCTGCAGGGGACTAGATGGCAAAGACAACACACTGATGTGGCTGTAAGCTCAGGTTACTCTCTGAGAGCTCTCTCTGTGGCCTCAGATTGCAGATGCCAAGGTCCTACCAGCTTCATTTGGCTTCTTGGGGGTGGGGAGAGTGGAGAAGGCATTGTGGACTAGCTATTACAGAGCGATGACGGGAGGAGTTGGGCCTGGCAGCCAGCCTGGGTCCAAGAGTGACTCAGTCGCCAGAATGGGGCATGCCTTTGTATGTACTCACAGCTCCAGGATGGGGATATGACCCAACCCCACCGTCCCTTGGTGGGGAACAGAGGACTGGGGAGAGACTTAGTCAGTCGGAAGCTACAACCAGTATCTGAACTGTGAACTAAACGAACTTTAGGGGAGGCAGAAGTTCTCCCCACCTCCCAGGTGGATCAGATTCTTGGGGTGGGGGGAAGTTGCCTAGAGAGAATTAGAGCTAGTGCCAGTTAAAGACTTCATGGACTGGAGGCCGAGCGGGTCCTAGACCTGAGTTTACAGCAACATCTGTACATGTATGTTTGCCCTGGGAGTGGGGGTTGGGGGAGCTGCATTAACTACCCTTCTATCCTGTGTGTGGGGTGAAATAATGCATGTTATGAACTGGATGGGGTAGGGGAGAGGGTCATGTGGGAATCAAGAGGGTAGCAATGGGTTTGGGGAGGAGGCAGCAGATCTGGATGAATTTAGATGATCATAAGATGTAGGTTGTGTCCTTTGCTCCCCAGACCCTCCTCTTCCCTCCTCACCAATCCTATGACCCATTCCCATCCTAATCATCTAGAAATCATTCTTTTTCACTTGACCCAGGGAAATGTGGCCTTACTTTGAAGCTTCATGCAAAACTTTGAAAGCAGTCACACAGAGAGAAATAGTTTTTCCTTTTAAGAAGAGCTGCAGTGGCCATGGGAGGGAAGCCACAGAGCTGACCAGTCCCCTAAGCCAGTTCTATTGTCCTGTGCTTAAAATTAGCCTGGGTCCCTTGTTAAAAAAAAACAAAAAAACCAGGGAGATTTCTCCCCCACAAGATAATCAAGATCATCCTAAAAATGTTTCCAAAAATCCTTTTCCTTTAATGAGAGAGTGCTATCGGCCCCTTGGCATCCTTTTTTTTAGGAGCCCCTTCCCCCTGAAGCAAGACATTATGTTAGGGAGACAAGCTTTCCAGGTCTTCAGGGAGATGGAATAGACAGCTGGTCAAGAGTGATACCATGTGAACCTAGTGATACTATGATATTTCTTCACATTTTTCAGTGGGATTAGAAGAATACTGGGATGTATGGAGGAGTCTTTCTTCTCTCCTAGGGAGAAATGAGGTTGTTCAGCTGGGCTACCTTGGGAGGAGAGATAATATTTGGGATGTAGGGAGGAAGAGGCTAGAAAGGTGAGAGAAGGAGATTTCAGAGCTCAAAGCCCAGCTGCTTTGGAGTCTATTCTAATTTTGAAGCTAAAAAGTAAGGAGTGCTTTTGGGGTTACTACATTTCCTGTCATCCCCCAACCCCCTATTATACTGTCTGCCAAATAGCCTCAGTGATTGCTCTTCCAACATTGGCCAGCCTTTAGGTCCCCAGCATCAAACCTCAGTATCTCTAGAAACTAATGCCTTCCTCTGGTCCCTACCCCCTTCCCATCATTACTTGGTTGACAGTTTTGTGGGTTTGAGGTTGGAAAGTAGTGGGGAAAAACATCTGGCCTCCAAAATATCCCCCTTGGCGTGATTTCCTGCCTCTAAACCAGAACTGGGATGAGAAGGCTCCATCCAAACCAGAGCTGCCTATTCTAGGCAATGACCAAGTTCTCTCTCAATCCAGAATGACACAGGGAAAAACTGGAGCCTTCCAAGCAAAGGCCATTTTAAATTTCCCCCAGAAAGTCTATGGAATCTTGATTCTATACAGGAGAAATAACACTGTGGGTATCATTTCTTCCTTGAAGTGACTGAACCATTAGGTTGGGACAGGAGGTGAGACATTTGATGTTAGGAAAGGGTGGTTCAGGGTACTTTCTCCTCATTTCAGAGCCATGCCAATGGTTGCATTTGGAGTGAATTAGCATGACTGTGTTATTCAAAGTGGGTTACCCCCAACCAGTGGTATTACTCTTACCACAGGGACTCCATATAGCTGGATTGAACCTGATTTTAAAGGAGAATATGTGGTGAGAGTATGGAGAAGTGAACTGGATTTATATTCTTACTTTTGTGTTCCTCAGTTTCCTCACCTGTAAAATGGGGGGGTTGGATTTGATGACCTCCAAAGCCCCTTCCAGCTCTAAATCTCCTATGACTTCTCACCTTCCCAAAGACCCCCTTTAATTTTGAAACTGCTTTTAGAACCCAGAATTGGAAACTCCCTAACCAAGTATGGACCTCAAATCTACCTCCTTTCAACCCAGCATCCCCAGTGACAGGAAGAACTCAGAGTTCTACCCTTCTGGGAGAATGGGGGCTACTTGGATGCTTCCCCCCCCCCCCCCCCGCTCTTAACTCAGGCCTAAATCCAAATCCGTTGGTGATCCTCCCCTCTTTGCTCCCTTAGGTTAAAGATGAGGACAAGATTATTCCAAAGCCGGGGCCCCTTGGAAAAGAAGAAAGGGCTGTAAGTGGGGTGTGTGTGTGTGTGTGTGTGTGTGTGTGTGTGTACAGTTCTCTGGAGGTCTGGATTAGTTTGAGGGGACATCGATAGATTGCTCAGAATTGTTCAGAATTTCTTTCCTTCCCATATTCAGTGAAATGATAAGTCAGGAAACTGGAAGTCTGGTCAGGGAGCTGCTTCAGCAAGGGTTGAAAAAAGACAGTTTCTCCCCAGGGAACTTCTGTTTAGTTTTCACCCTCCTCCTAGGATCCCCGACTTGACTGGGGGGAAGGGACACACACTGAGGAAGTTCACACGAGCAGTCTTCTCTGGCCTGCTCTAGGAGGAGAGATGGGGGCAGAGAGGGACTCCACGCAGCTGCTGCTGTTCTTCCCAGAGCCCTGGCCAGTGGGTCTGCTCCAGAGACCTCCCCTACCCCACCCCCAACACACAGGCACACTTCCTGCCTTTAGACAGTTATATGGCAGAAGGCAGGGAGCTTGGAGCACGGATCCACTGAGAGTTGAGCTGAAGCTAAAGATAAGAGGTCAGGAGGGACCCGGGCGGCTGGGAGGAATGAAGACCCAAGCTCATCTTCCATGGTTCAAGAAGATGAGTTTTCTCTCCTCTTTAACCTCCCTCCTGCCCTTATCCCACAATTCCCTAGACAAGGGATCAGGTCATGTTTGGAAGAGAAAATATTCACCTTCTGATTAGGTCTCTTTGTGAATCAGGGCTTCCATCATCAGACTAGGAAAGTCATTGTTTACCTGAGTTTGGGAGACTTCAGGACCACTGTGTTTGGGGGGGGGGCAGTAGAAGAAGGCATGAAATAAATGGGAAGAGTTCCTTGGAGGGATTGGGATACATAAGGGTTTGATCCAAACTTGAGTATCCTGGTTGGCAAGCTAGAGGTAGGCATCAAAAGCTTCCACTTCTTTTCCTGTGCTCACTCCATTGGCATAGATAGGACCCAGGAGGGAAGGTTGGCTAGGTACCCTCAGGAATATAAATCTTTCCATGGCAGGTAGGGAGGGGGTGGTCAAGATCACTCATACAGGCAGTTCTCAGTGCCCACTTGTGACCTGTCAAGCTCCTTACAGTGGTAGACAGCTAGCTACTTCCTGAGCTCATTGCCCAAGAACCAAGGCCTGGGAAGGATCCTGGCAATCAATATCTCTGGGTTTCTCCACAACTTTCAGGAATGGGGGTGTATGCCTATGCCTACCATAAGCATAGGACTACCTTCTACAATTTAGTTGGGGTAGGGGTCTACTGGCCAAAGAAAAGGGAGAGAATACCAGGCCTGGCACCTTGAGGTAACCTCACATCTCACCCTCTGGCTGCTTAGATCTAGAGAGATGCCAATCCTGAGCCCCCAGAATCTGGCTTCTCAGGGAAGTCTTGGATTGGGGCAGGTGCTCCGCCTCTGGATGCCAGGCTTCTCCAGGGTAGGGAGAGGGTGCATTCATCACGATGGGTCTCCTCTATTGCTGCAAGCTGACTGCTGGCCAGCTCTGCTGTTGCTCCCAGCATCCAGGAGAGGCAGCGTCAGCAGGCTTGGGGGTGGGGGTGAGGGGTGATGAGCTTTGCCATTAGCTTGAGTGGCCAGAGCTGGCTCCACACCCCTACTTCCCTACCTCGCCGTCCTGGGGAGCCCAGTAACGTGATGCTTGAAGCATCTTAGGCAAGGGAGGAGCTCTGGAGAGCTGAGCCAGGAACTAAGCTGAGAGGCAATTCATGGACTCCTCAGCCTGAGTTTTAGGGGGTCGGGGTAGAGTCTGGGTGCTGGGAAAGCCACCAAAGAGGTAGGCAAGAAGACGAGACAGAAAGCCCTCCTGCCCCTTTCTCTGCTTCTGGGCTCTGAGGTATGAACAGGGCTTAGGTTGGAGCTCGGCCCAGGAGATGGGCAGAATGGGGGCATGGAGGGTCCACCTGCCCAGATGATTGAAGGAGGGGGAAGCCCGGGTGATCTCTTTTCTTCTCTGTCCTTGGTACCTACTGAAAGACTGGTGATGAGGTGAGATTTAGGAGAAAGGGAGGGCCTCAGTCGAGTTAGGAGGAGGATGAGCTAGCCTGGCAGGGAGTGGCAGGACCTCTCGAAGGGAGAAATCCTGAGTCTTGGTCAGGATTTCTTGTACCAAGGCCTATTGGTAGAGGCTTGGGCTCTCAGGCAAATAGGTTCTGACTAGGACTGGGAGGGGAGGTGGCAGAGTGTGTGTGTGTGTGTGTGTGTGTGTGTGTGTGAGAGAGAGAGAGAGAGAGAGTGTTTGTTTCAAAGCCCTGTGATTTGTCTAGTTTTTCCAGGACCCATTGGATGTTGAGGTGGGAGGTGGGGGAGAGGTTGGGCTAGCATTCCCCTCCTTTTCCATCTGTATATGGTGAAGCTGGTGCCCATGACCTCACTCTGATGCCCCCTCCTCCCCATGTTTGCAAATATAGCTAGACGGTACCACGAAAGACAGAGCTTCTCCGCTCAGGAGCCCAGAGCCTGTGGAGACCCATCAGCGACCCAGTAGCCCTAGCCATGTGTTGAATGGCGATACCCCGATGCCTTCCATGAATGGTTTGGGGAAAACCTCACCTGAGCCCCAAATGGAGGAGTCCCAGGGAGTCTCCTGCAATCGGGTGGCAAAGGCTATGAGAAAGGTGGTGAGCAAGGTGCTCCCTGGGGATGAACCTGGAGGTGCCCGGGAACCTCCAGCCAAAGGTGCCAAGCCTCCTGAACTCCCTGCTCATGGAAAGAAGGGAGGAAAGGTCCCTCGGGTTCCTCCTGCCCCTACTCCTCCTCCCCTCCTGCCCAAACCCGAAGCGAAGAAGGAGCCGGCCAAGGATGAAATCTCCGTGGGCCTTCGGAGCCTGATGACTCGGGGCAGGGGCAAAGAACATAAGCCACGGAACCGACTGGCCTCCGAGAAGGCAGGGGAGAGCCCCACGAACCAGAAAAGGGACTTTGCCAAGAAGCTAGACTCCCCAGCAAAGCCTGAGACTGTGAAAAAGCCTGGCTCCCCAAGTCCGCCGAAGGAGGACGCAGACACAGTACCTGATATTGTCCCCAACTCAGACCTCACCCCAGCTGAACTTTCCCAGGTGCCGACCTCTGGCATCCAGCAGGAGGAGCTGCCTGGGCTGCTGACCCCTGGCATCCAGCAGGAGGTACCACTCTCCCTATTTGGTGTATCACTAACCTCTCTTGCCTATAGTAGTTGCACTACCCCACATCTCCTAGGCTTGTGCGTCCACTGGCACCCCTCCCCCCCAAGGAACCATGCCTGCTTGGGAGGACTGGGTACAAGATATTTGGTTATCTTTTTGGTTAGATTTTTGAGCGAGTTGATGCTATGGGTGGGCCAATATCAAAGAACCATGAACCTAGAGAATTTTCTTTGGGTAATACAATGCCCCAGATACTCTCTTGCACCTCTTCCCTGGCTCCTTGGCTAGCATGATGCCTGGTGGGAGATGCCCAGGTAAAATGTTGATCCTTGGACCACTTTCCTCAGATGGGTTGGGTGGGAAGTTGTTCTTATCTCCCAATTAACACTCTGCATTTTAGCAAAACTTAGGAAAGGAGTGGGTGTAGAGGGAGGGAGGGACGTGCTGGTGGGGTGTCAAGGTGGGGACTGCCAGCAGAGTCCTTCGTCTAAGCTAACCCTAGAATTGGGGAACAATATTCTTTGGCCTCTTAGTGGTATTTTTACTTCCTCCCTCCCAGCCTCTCTTAATTTTGGGGAGCAGCATGATATACTAAGTAAGAGGTGAGAAGATCTGGGTTTCAGAACCCACAATTAGTACCTCAGTTTCCTTGTCTGTAAAACAAAGGGGTTGGATTCAATGGCTTCTGAGATTATGTCTGAACTAAAATCTATGATTGTGTGTCTGTTCACCCTCCCCCCGCCACTATCATTAACCTGCTCAAAGGCTGTATTCTGTGTATGGGGCTGATGGAGTTGGGGGCAGCGCTACAGTCACATTTCCCTACCAAGTTGTCTGGGAATTTTTGGAGCAAAGGGTTTGGAACCATATTGTTCCCACTGGGGAATGGGGTCTTGTAGGCAATTTGTGGGTCATTTGATGTCTTGAATTCAGGAATCTTGTCTTATTTTTCCAGATCAATATAACAGCTACCCAGTCACTTCCCCTTGCGTTCCCTGGGGCTTCCGGGGTACACTCCTACTCTCCAGATGCTTGTGTGGTATATGGGAAAAGCAGCCTGGCATAGGGAAGTGAGGAAGACTTGGGTTCCAATTCTACTTCATATACCATCTAGCTGTGTTACCTAGGATTAGTTCTTTTACCTCCCTGGGCCTCAGTTTCCTCATCTGGAAAATGAGGGAGTTGGACTAGGTCCTCACAATGACTGAGGAAAATGCTAGTATTCTCTGCCTTTTATAGATCAGGAAACAGGCTGAAATTGGTGAAGTGAGCCACAATTAGGAAGGACTGAAGTTGGGTCTTCTTGTTCCAAATCCATGGACCTGCTGGCTGCCATATTGAGAATCGGATAAGCTGAACTATGCAAGCCTCAAAGCCTCATATGCGTATTGGCTATTATCACTGTGGTTGTTGTTGTGATGAATTTTACATGTTCTCCAAGGTCCCTTCTCTGTCTCCATTTTTTCCCTTTGGGCTAAATGGTTCCACAATCCCTCCTTGCACCAAATCAATGATCCTCAGATTCTTGCTTTTCCCCCATGATGTTCTAGTGGTGGCTATAATTGGCTCCAAGATGTCTCCTTAGTTCTCATTAGATGGTCTAGAAAGTCCTCAGAGCTTGGCCTCACTTCCCTGCTTCTTGCTTCCCTATTTTTACATGTCATCATGGACCAGAGGCCTGGCCAAAGGTGACTCTCCTCTCCTAGGGTTAGGACTAATACTGGTTTAACCTTTAGGCAGGACCCATCACAGAAGCTCAGCTGACCCCTGGAGAGGAGGCCCATGAGCGACTCGAGAGGATCTTCATGACTACTGTAATTCCTTCCATTCTTTGTGGGGTCTCCTTGCATCAACTAGTCACTCCTTACTGCGGGTAGTCTGGGGCTTTAGGTCTACGCTCTTGGGGAAGGGTATGTGTGCGAGGGGAATGGCTATTCTGTGGATGTCCATTTGGGGTCCAGTGTGTACCTCTTCCTCAGAACCCCATCTGCCAGGGAGGGAGACAATTCTTTTTTAGGTTTGCAAGGCAAATGGGGTTGAGTAGCTTGCCCAGGGCCACACAGCTAGGTAATTATTAAGTGTGTCTGAGACCAGATTTGAACTCAGGTACTCCTGACTCCAGGGCAAGTGCTCTATCCACTGCGCCACTGCCCCAGGAAGACAATTTTCTATCACCACTCCCTTGATTTTGAAGCACCCATTCCCTGTGCTTAGATACTGTAGTGGGCAATAGGGTAGGAATCTGGTCCAATTACCAATTGATAAATATTTAGTAAGGACTTTGCATGTACTAGGCTGGCCCTTGGAGATATAAAGAAAGGCAAAAGCACTATCCTTATTCTCAAGGATTTTACATCATAAGGGGGAAGAGAGTGCAAGGAAATAACTATGTCTACATAAGATAGGGGCATTTGGACCCATGGGAAGTGTTTCTCTAGTTTGGCCCAGTTGAAGTGGGGGCCAAGAGTGATGACCAGTGGGTATCAAGCCTGCTCAGAAGCAGAGGGAAGGGAGATGGGTTTTGCAGTGGGGACAGGGACTGACTGGAACTGGGTCTGATGATGGTATCAATTTAATGAGATGGAGAAAAAGTATGATGTGACTGGCTTGTGACTGAGCTCCTTGGGCCAGTCATTGAACCCACGGAGGGGTCCTTTTTCAGGAGTGCCAAAGAATGTCTAGCTCCACCTTTTCCTGGGCTAGGAGGCCCAGTTCCTGGGGTGATATCACAAACAAAGCTGGACCTGGGTGGTCTACAAGGAGGGCAAATAACTGACCTTAGAGCACTATTAGTAACGTAATAGAGAATGAGATGTAACTAGGAAGCAGCAGGTAGTGCGATACAGTGGCACAATCCCTGACTCTAGAACCAGAGATCTGGGTTCCAATCTTGCTAATTTCCTGTGTGACCTTGGATACATCACTCCTTGCCCTGACTTCAGTTTCCTATTTGTAAAAATCACCGATTAAGCCATAAAATAACGAAATTGGGCTAGATCAGGGGTGGGGAAGCTTTTTTCTACCGAGGGCCTCTTGGATATTCATATTGGTTATATTTTGTCAAACATTTAATTAATTCATCCCTTAAAAGCTAGTAGATTTATTGAATTTCAAGTCCTGTCTGTAGTTACCTTGGCAGTGCCAGCCCAATATGGCCTGTGGGCAGGAGGGTCACCTCCTCTGAACTAGATGATCTCTGGGGTGTCTTTCATCTCTCAAAAATGCAGGAATGAATGGTCTATCAGCCTGGGGTAAGAGACAGACTAGCCCAGGATGGACTAGCAGCTCCGTTCCACTTAGTCCAAACTGAGCCCTTGGACTGGGCTCTGGGGATCTTGCTGGGGATTGAGATACACTTCGTGGACTTGGTAGCAAGAGGTAGCTGACTACGAAGCTGTGTCCTAGTGCCTAGCCTGGGGAGGGCCCTGGCCCTGGGGTCCCTGTTGACACTTCCATGCTCCCTGGGGCTTGGTGGGATAGAACCTCTGTTTGCTGTAGGTATGGGGTTGCCTCCTATATCGCCATAACCCAGTCCAGCGTACTCTGGTGTGGCATCTTATTTGGAGACAATAAATTGGGACTCTTATATTGCCCTCTGCTTCCTTTGTTGGCACTGCTCAGTGATGGTCCTGTGGAGGGAGTAGGTTGGATCTAATTGGCCTCTCAGGTCTTTTCCTGCTTTGACCTTCTCTCATCCTATGACCTCTCATTTTTGCCACCCTACTATGCATTGACTGTGGCATACAGATGCGCCTATGCCCACATTGCACCAGATGGAGGATATGTGCCCATTTTCTGTTTGTATTTTCACTCTTCTTCTTTTCCCCTCTCTCTCCTTTCCTTCTTTCGCTGCTGACAGCTGGACACTGAGGCTGCCTCTACTGCCCAGAACCAGGTAGGGTGCCCCTGCCCTCAGGAACCCTCTGCTTCCATTGACCGACCGATACCCCTGGTCTGCACTTGGGCTGGTGTCTGTGCTCGGGCCTCATGCTGGAGTGTAAGGCCACCTGCCCCTGTCCACGTTCTCCCCTCTTTCCCTCTGTACCACCTTGAAGGCCACCAAGAAGGGCCAGACCTTTCCGACCTGGAAGCCCCTGAGATAGGAATTGGCCATGATGGCATCCTGGGGAATGGGGCAGGAAGGATGCCATCTGTTCTTAACTCTGGCTGGTTGCTCTGTATGTGAGATGTCTGCCCTGCTAGTCTTCAAGGCTGGAGTTAGGGCTGCAGATTTATTTTTTTCTGGAATGAGGAGAAAGCTAAGAATGGCTTCAGATGCCCTGGGGCCACAGGGACACTGGGCTCCAATGAATGCACAATGAATGAATGAATGAATGAATGAACGAATGGGGCCATTTGCATCTACCGGTCCAGCTTGAGTATCAGGCATTCTTTGTCTCCACCTGGTGGGCAGTTGAGGAACTGCCGCTTAGAGCCATCATGAGACCCAACACTTAACAGGTCCCAATTTAACCAAAATAATACCCATGATCCTTTTAAAACTTTAAACTAAATTCAGGAATCCCTCCCAACAAGTGATAGTAGTTGTATTTTCCCATTATCCATTGACGGAGAAATTCCATCTACTGGAAATTCATTAACATTTTATTTATAGTCTATTAAGAGCCCCATATATTTGAAGGAAAATGCCATTATATCTATAAGACTAATTCTGCTTCAGAAGGAGTATTATTATGCCAAATTACTCTTCAGATTTTGTCAGAGAAAAAACCCAATGGGTTGAGATTCAGGATCAAACCTCAGCTCTGCCACTTAATACATGTGTGACCTTGGACAAAACACTAAAACTTTCTCAGCCTTGGTTTCCTTTTTTGTGAAATGAGGAGGTGACCTCACTGACCTCTGAGGTTATTTCCAACTCTGATTCTATGCTCCTATGAGGAAATATCAGAATGATCTTTCTGATGATTGCTTTTTAGTGGGCAAGTGGGGTCTTGGACTCCTTGTAGTCAAGACTCTGTAGCCGCCCCAGGGACCCTTAGTCCATAGTTGGTGATCATTGCTCATAAAATTCCAGATAAACTGTAGTAATTCCGATACCCCTGGTCTGCACCTGGGCTGGTGCTGCAGGGGAACTCAGATCTCATCCCTGCCATTTCCCTCTCCAGGTCTCATCTTTGTTATTTTTCAGTCATTTTTGACTTTTCATGACCCTATTTAGGGTTTTCTTGGAAAAGATTCTAGAATGGTTTGCTATTTCCTTTTCCAACTCATTAGACAGATGAGGAAACTTAGGCAAGCATGGTTAAGTGACTTTTTCAGGGTCACACAGCTAATAAGTGTCTGAGGTCAGATTTGAACTCACAAAGATGAGTTTTCCTGACTCTAGGCCCAGTGTCACCTTTTGTGTCACCTAGCTGCTGCCTTTCATCTTATAGATGGGGAAATGGAAGTACATTATGGGCGACAAGTGATTT
The DNA here is from genome assembly GCF_037893015.1 of Macrotis lagotis. Lineage (NCBI taxonomy): Eukaryota > Metazoa > Chordata > Mammalia > Peramelemorphia > Peramelidae > Macrotis > Macrotis lagotis. The sequence continues at coordinate 240,179,510 of NC_133662.1, read as the reverse complement.
GATCAAAGTTACACAGTTCATTAACAGCAGACTTCAGAACTAGAAAGGATAATCCTGTCAACAGAGTATTGGGTCCCTCAAACTCTTTCCTCCCTCTATAAAATGAGGGAGTTGGGAGGCATCCTAGGTCCTTCTAAGCCTGGAGCTCTTTTGAGTCTTGAGTGCAGTTCTCATTTCTAAATAAATGTGGCAGAGAGCCTGATGTTTATCTCTGTTACCTCCTTCCTGTCCCTTCTGCCATTCCCTATGACATAGGTCTTTTTTTTTTAATGACATAGGTCTTAACTAGGATTTGTGGGAGAGGCAGGGATGGGGAAGGAAGTTTCAGGAAGCCTCTTCCCATAAGGCTAACCTCCAGTCTTGGATTCTACACCTTTGCTCAGGTCATGGGAACAGAAATCATAACCCTGATGGCTTCTGATAGCTCCCTCCCTCTGTCATTGGCTCCAGGCCCCTGGGTAATGTCTACTATCTGCCAACCCCGTGTTGCAAAGGGACTCACCCAGGGAGCCCCAGATGACAGGGATGAATTTTCTCTTGCTTCTACCTTTTCTCTTCCCAAACTGATGCATGGTTTGATTTCCATCTCCCATCTGGTTCTCCCAACCCCTATCTCACCTACTCAATTATATGTTGTTGGGAGTGAAGGATTAACTCTTTTTTTCAAACGTTTCCTTCCTTTTTCCTCGATGGCTGGTACCCTTGGCCTCTCTGGGCCTTCATCCCCTGCATTGCTGGCTCAGGTTTGGCAGCCCAAGGCCTAGCACTCTTTGCTGGGATCTGTTTACAATTTGTTTCCACCACAGCATCTTTGTGGGCTCCCTTCACTCCCTCATGCCCATGTCTGTGCCCTGGCATGCAAGTTTTCACCTCTGTTCTATGTAGTATAATATTTTCCCCGAGATCCTTTGTTTCACTGGTTTTGCCTTTCCTCATACTTACATGTTTTGGTACGTCCATTTTTTTTGTGCCCCTTGGCATCTTGGTGGGAGAAGGTCCCATCTGTGACTGGGAAGTCCTGTGGGCAGCTTGGCACATACACATGGACTCTTTCCTCCAGGCATTAGAGCTCCAGAGGGCTGGGAATAAAGGGGTCAAGACCAAGGGGTAGCTGTGCCTACATTTTCTAGGGTGATACCTGAGAATGCACGTTTCTCCTGGACACAATTTAGGAGAGAACTGATGGAGGACTGGGCATGGATGTGCTCCCTGCTTAGTTACTGTGGATCGAGGGGTGGGGATTCACTTTCCATCTTTTTCATTGGAACAGAAGTCTGGGGGCCAATGACCCACCAGACTGCATAGGGAGAAGGAAATGGAGGTAGAAGGACAGTTTGGATTTTCCATAGTCATCACCTTGCATGGAATCTCTCCTCTTCCCCACCCTCCCAACCTTTTTTTTTTTTTTTTAAGATTCTGGAGCTAGTTTGGTCATCTCTGACCCCTTCTTGTTCTCCCTTCTCTAGTCTACTCTCCAGATGTTCCCAGTTCTGTTTTCTTTTGTTGGCTTCACCAGGACCTGCTCTCTCTTCCTCTTTGCCCTCCCCCACTATGTGCCCTCCTTCTTTGTCTTGTTCCTCCTCCTGTGTTCTTTCATCCCCCTCCCTCCCAAGAACCTAGATCTGACTCTGCACTCTCCCTCCCCCTAACAGGCCAAGACAGAGGAGCAGATTGCTGCTGAGGAAGCCTGGCATGAGACAGAGAAGGTTTGGCTGGTCCATCAAGATGGCTTCTCTCTTGGTGAGTCTGAGAAAAGAGAGATTGGGCTTCAGAATCAGACTGAGCCTTAGCTCACCTGCTCTTTCTGTCTTCCTACTAATCCTTTCTTAATCTCCCAATCCTATTCCTACCCAATGTTAATAAAGTCTCACAACTCTTAGTTTTTGTTTTGTTTTGTTTTTTTGTTTTTTCCCATTCTTGATTTATGCTATGTGCACTAAGCTAGGCTGGCAATACCACTTGGCAGCCTGTGCTCCCAGGTAAACTCTTAATTCCACCTGGCAGCCTTGTGCATGTGTGTGTGTGTGTGTGTGTGTGTGTGTGTGTGTGTATGTATGTGTATCACTTTCTGACTCCTCATCCCATGCTTTTTCCCAGTTTCCTCCTTTCTCTCCAATGTTCCAATCTTCAGAGATATCCTCTCTCCCCACTTTTTTTGTTTTTTGCTTGTTTTTGCAAGGCAAATGGGATTAAGTGGCTTGCCCAAGGCCACACAGCTAGGTAATTATTAAGTGTCTGAGACCAGATTTGAACCCAGGTACTCCTGACTCCAGGGCCCGTGCTTTATCCACCGCACCACCTAGCCACCCCTCCTTTTTGGTTTTTGCAAAGCATTGGGGTTAAGTGACTTGCCCAAGGTCACAAAACTAAGCAAGTATTAAATGTCTCAGGCTGGATTTGAACTCAGGTCCTTCTGCCTCCAGGCTCAGTGCTCTAGTCACTCTGCAACCTAGCTGCGCCCCCCTCCACTTTCTTAACAAAATTAAGGCTATCAGAAGGGGGAGTTCATTCAGTTCCCCTCTATCTCACTTCAAAGGCAAAGTAAAAACCGAAGACTTGTCATGCCTTGATGCCCAAAATGAGAGGAAGGTTCAGGGAGCCCTTTCTTTTTTCAAAACTAGCCAAGGTTCTTTCCTAGTTTTTTTTTTTTCACCTTATAGTCTACCTTTTCAGCAGCCTGACTAGAGGCAGGGCAGCCCAGTAAACAGAATGCCTAGCCTGGAGTCAGGAAGACCTGAGTTCAAATCTAGCCTTACTTACTAGATGCTTACTAGTTGGGTGATCCTGGATACCCAACCTCTGGTTGCCCCAGTTTCCTCAACTGTAAAGTGGGACAGTGTGTTCTAGTGTTTTTCTGGAGATGCAACATAATCTTTCAAGGCCTCAGTTTCTTTTCTCTTTAAAAAGAGGGAGTCAGAAACCAGGAAGAACCAAAACAGATAAAGAAAATTAGGGACAGCTAGGAGGCAGTGGATAGAGCACTGGCCCTAGAGTCAGGAGGACCTGAGTTCAAATCCGGCCTCAGACATTTAATAATTCCCCAGCTGTGTGATCTTGGGCAAGTCCCTTATCCTCATTGCCTTAAATAAATTTTTTTTAAAATAGAAAGAAAATTATAGACTAATGTGTCTAATGAATCTTGATGTAAGAATTAAAAAACATTTTTTAGCAAAGAGATCACAACAAATTATCACTAGGATAATACACCATGAATAAGTAAGGGTTATACTAAGGAGGCAGGGATGGGTCAATATCAGGAAAACAAATAATTGACCGTATCAATAACAAAATTAATAGAAATCGTTTGGTGATCAATAAATGCTGAAAAAGTCTTTGACAAAATACAGCACCCATTCCTATTAAAAACACTAAAGGGCAAATGGAGTTCTCCTTAAAATAGATAAGCAGTATCTATAAATAATCATCAGCAAGCATCATATATGAATGGGGGTAAACTAACAGCATTTCCAATAAGATAAGAGGTGAAAAAAGGATTCCCAATATCACCTCTATTATGCAGTATTGCATTAGAAATTTTTGCTTTCACGGTAAGAAAAGAAAAAGAAATTGAAGGAATTTAGAATAGGTAATGAAGAAACAAAACTCTTGCTCTTTGTAGATGAGATGATGGTATGTACTTAGAGAATCCTAGAAAGTCAACCAAATAGCTACTTGAAATGATTAACAACCTTAGCAAAGTAGGATATAAAATGAATCCACATAAATCATAGCATTTTTATATACGACCAATAAAGCCCAAGAGCAAGAAATAGAGAAATTCCATTTAAAGAAATTGTATACAAGGGGCAGCTAGGTTGCACAGTGAACAGCGCACTGGCCCTGGAGTCAGGAGTACCTGAGTTCAAATCTGGCCTCAGACACTTAATAATTACCTAACTGTGTGGCCTTGGGCAAGCCACTTAATCCCATTGCCTTGCAAAAAAAAGAAAAAGAAAAAAGAAAGAAAAAAGAAACTGTAAAATATAAAAAATATAAAAAATTTAGGAATCTACCTCCCAAGATAAACCAAGAAATGATATGGACACAATTACAAAATGCTTTTCATACAAATAAACTCAGATCTAAACAACTGGAAAAATGTCACTTGCTCATGGTTAGGCTGAGCTAATATGATAAAAATGTCAATTCTACCCATTTTAAATTACTTTATTCAATACTGTACCAATCAAACTATCAAAAAAAAAGCTAGAAAAATAGTAACAAAATGCATTTGGAGCAACAGAAGGTCAAGAATGTCAAGGGAATTAATGGAAAAAATGCAAAGAAAGGTGACTAGCTGCATGAGATCTAAAACTATTATAAATGTCAAAATATCTGGTACTGGCTAAGCAATAGAAAAGTCAATGAGTGGATTAAATGAGGTACAAAAGAAAGAGTAGTAAATGACAATAGTAATCTACTGTTTGATTAACCCAAAGACACTGGTTTCTGGAATAAGAACTCACTATTTGACAAAAATTTGCCAGAAAATGAGGGAGTTGGATGATATTTAAGGTCCTTCCAAGTCTGGGGAGGTACTCCTTTGAGCCTATGCATACAGATTGAGTTTTCACTTAACTCCCAGAAGTTTAGTGGAGAGCACACTGTCTTGTTTCTCTCATCTCCCTTCTATCATCTCCTTTGCTTGTGACATGTCTTAACCAGGATCATGACATGCATCCTTGTATCCCAGGGTTGGGGGCAGGAATGAGGAATTGAGGCTTCAGGATGGTTTTCCTCATAAGGCTGTGGAGTCAGGAATCATAGCCTGAAGAGTCTCAGCAGACACCTCCCTCTCCCTTATCTACTCCACGGTTGTTAAAGATCAAATGACAGAATATATGTCAAGAGCTTCTTCCCTCCCTCCCTTCCTTCTTCCATTCTCTCTCCTTCCCTTCTTCCCTTTTCCCTCCTTCCCTCCCTCCCTCTCTTTCCCACTTCTTTTCTTCTTTCCTTCCTTCCTTATGACTTACTTCTGAATAAGACTGACCCCTCCATTTATTTTACCCTTACTCCTATCTGTCTCTCCGTTAGTCTGCCAAAGTCATTTTGTCTTTTATGGACTCGGTTTCCTCATCTGTAAAATGAGATGGTTGAACTACTTGGCTTTTATGCAGCAGACACTGGACTAGATGCTAGAGATTCAAAGGCAAAAATGAAACTGTCCCTTTTCTCAAAGCACTTGTAAACTATTGGGGAAAATACCATGAGCATGTATAACTGGAGGGAACCAGGGAAGGCTTCATGTAGGAAGTGTATTTGAGATGAGTTTTGAAGAATATTAGGGATTCTAAATATTGGGGGTGAGGAGCAAAGAGAAAGCATGCAAAGGGGACAACCCAAGCAAAATCATGAAGATGGGAAATGGGATTGTAGAATGCATGAAGGGAAGTCATGCCCTTCTCTTTCATGTGGCTTTAGTCTCTTTCTCCATGTCTTTGGGTTAGGTCTCTTTGTCCTAAAGAAAACCTTTGCTTCATCCTGCTGTCCTATCAAGGTACCACTTCATTTGTCCTTTTCCTCCTTCACTGCCTAAGTTTCTTGAATGCAGAGTCTATCCTGACTACCTCCATCTCCTTGTCTGCTGCCATCAGGTTTCTCTCATCATTATTTACTTGCTCCTAGGGCACCAGTCACTTTCTATTTGCCAAATCAAGATCCCTTTTCTCATCATGCATCCTCTGTGGTTTCTGTTCAACATTTAACTTCTTTGATATCTTTTCTATCAACCCTTGGCTTCCATGATAATACATTCTCTTGGTGCTCAAGTCTTGCTGACATTTTCCCTTTCTTGTTTCCCAGTGTCCCTTCTTTCCTTCTCATCTTTAATGCAGAGTTTTTCCAGGTTCTCTCTTTCTGTCGCTTATCAGCACCCTCTTCTTTGGTGAGCCATCCAGGCGACTGACTTCATGACTCTCAGATCTATGTCTAGCCTTAGGGCTTCCCTTAAGCTCCAGGCTTGGTTTTCTCAACCAAGCATTGCAACTCCACATGTCCAAGATGAAGATGTCCAAAGCAGAACACATAATTGATGCTTGTGAATGAATGGATTGAGTGATCTCTCTTATGATCTTCAGTTTTTCATTGATAACAGTGCTCCATTACATGTTTCTCTGTTGTCCTTTGGATGAATCCCAACTGAATTCTTCTTTTTAAGTATTTTGATAATGGAATTTCAATATAATTGGTTTCTTTTATAATTCTATGTGCTTTGTTATATGCTTTTAAAGATATTCTGCTGAGAAGGGAGCCATAGCCTTCCCCAGGAGCCCCACAGGGGTCCAAGACACACAAAAAATTACAAACCCCCTAAGTCTAACCAATAGCTTATTGTCTCTTTTTTTAGTGTGATTTTAATAAATATCAACACAAATGAATATCTATACAAAGAAGAAAATGCATTGTATATGAAATTGTAAGCTTTGGTAATATACAGATTTTTTAGAAGTTTTTATTAGATCTCACAAGTTAGTAACAATGAAAGGCAGCAAGATGTATGTAGTAGGCAGAGAGCTGGTCCCAGATCCAGAAAGACCTGGGCTGTTTTTTTCTTTGACCCAAACTGGCTCCAGGATCTTAGGTAATTCATATGACCTCAGGGCCTCAGACAATTCTCTAAGGCTATAAATTGAGATCAGTTAGGTGGTTGCTAATTGGCACAGTGGAGAGAGCAGTGGGCTTAGAATTAGGAAAGCTCATCTTCATGAGTTCAAATTTGACCTCAGACACTTAGTAACCATTTAATCCTAGGCAAGTCACTTAACCCTGTTTGCTTCAGTTTCTTCTTCTGTAAAATGAGCTGGAGAAGGAAATGACAAACCTTAGCTTTGCTAAGAAAACCCCATATGAGATCATGAAGAATCAGACATGACTGAAGCAACACAGCAATATAAGTTATAGAGAAAGTACTAATCTACATTGTGAAGTTTCTTATGGCACTGAAATCATCCAATCCCTAGGAATAAAATTCCTCTCTAGGTATCCTTCTGAATTTCTGGGATGTAAAATTTTTTTTTTTATTTTTATATTTTCCCCTCCCCCCAAACATAAAATATTTTTCATCCACTGGGTTTCTCCCATGTGGATGGTTAGGTCAAACTTTTAGTGGCCATAACTCTCCTCCAGGAGATGCCATAGCGAACAAGGCCTTGGTTCAGTCAGCACTAAACCCTTGGCATATTTGAAGGAAGCATCTGAAGAACCTTTTCAGTTTTAAAAAACCTCTCTTCTTTTTTTTTAAATTTATTTTAGGCAATGGGGTGCAAGGTCACACAGCTAGGCAAATGATTAAGTTTCTGGGACAGGATTTGAACTCTGGTCCTCCTGACTCCAGAGCCGGTGCTGTATCCACTGTGCCCCCAGCTGCCCCAGGAAACCCCTCTTCTATTTGATCTCTGTTAGGTACCCTTTGGCAGGGCCTATATCTCTCTAGAGCTATCAAATCTAGCAATTTCATTTTCAGTATCTTTAAAGTAACTTTGTTTGATCTTGATATTTGCATAGGAATTGCCTTCTAGAAGGATATTCCCCTAAGATGGCATTCAAATGCCACCAAGTCAAATACTTCTTTCTAGTCAATTGGCAGTTGACACAGTGGGAGCTGATATGTTCTGCACCTTTTTAAATTCTGTGACTATCAAGATATGTTCTCCTGTGGAATAATGATTGTTGAAACCTCCTTTTTCAGACATGGCCAATGTTGAGTTTTATTTGACTACCTGGCTGCTGCAAGCAGAGGCTTTTTTAAAATTTTCTGGTGGAGATTTGGGAGACTAGTTTAGGAGAGGGAGTAGAGATTATGATGCACAAAAAGAAAAAGAAAAAAGTGGTCATCATTAAAAAAAAATAAACACATGAGAACAGAAGGATGTTAGATGGGACAGAGATAAGTAGGGCAATGTTGAAACTCCCATGATAAATCTTTTTAATAATCAACTACAACAAGCTGTACTTTGCAGGTTCCTGTACTATTCTTTTCTGATCTCCTTTGTATAGCACAGAGGAAAGAAAACTGGTTTGGGAGTCAGAGGATTCATTCAGATTTCATCATTGTTGTTTAGCATCTGTGTTTGACCTTTGGCAAAATCACTTAACATCCCTGAGTCCCAGTTTCTCAAGTGTCAAATGAGGGAGTTGAAGTAGATGGTTTGTATGGTTCCTTCCAGTTCTAAATTAGGAGCCTTTCGATTCTTCTTGGGTCTCATGTTCCTTCCTTAGCTGTAAAAAATAAGGGGAAGGCAGGCATGGAGGTAAATGAGTATAGTTTCTGTTATCTGGGAGAGAGGAGATGGTGGATTCTTTGAGTTCAGAAGCTTTGACCCTTGCTGTTATTCAGTCATTTTCAGTTCTGTCTGACTCTTTGTGACCCCATTTGGGGTTTTCTAAGCAAGATACGGGAGTAGTTTATCATTTCCTTCCCCAACTCATTTTATAGATGAGGAAACTGAGAAAAATGAGCTTAAGTGACTTATCCAGGGTCACATAACTAATAAATGTCTGAGGTTCAATTTGAACTCAGATCTTCCTGAGTCTAAGCCCAGTGCTTTATCCACTGTACTACTGTAGGGATAAAGCCAATGAGGCATCCAAACCAAGTCTGGCACCAAGGTGGAAGGGAGGGTCAAATCTTTTAGTTAGAAAAAGAATCAGTGAAAGCTTCACTATCAATCAAGATTGGAATTGGCTGGGGCACTTCCAGCTTTTCACTCTGAGTAAAAGGGATTTATTGGCCTTACATAATCCTTCCATGGTCTCTTGGTTGTTTCCCCTTCTAGATCTATGACCTTACATTCATATTGATTGATGTTTGTCAAGTTCATAATGATAAAGAAAACTGTTAGTGAAAACTTAGCTGTTCCATCTCCATTCTTTTTCAAGGATATCATACACACACACACATACACACACACACACACACACAAACACACAAACTCACACCGCTTCCTCTCTTTTCAAATCTCCATCAAGGATATTACACATATACACTCATATACCAAGAATATCCTTGATGGAGATTTGAAAAGAGAAGGAGGAAGGTGTGTGTGTGTGTGTGTGTGTGTGTGTGTGTTTCCCATTACAAATTCTGAAGCTACGGTAAAGCAAGCACCCAACAACAGAAGAACTGCATGACTTAACCCGCAGTGTATTAATGTAACGGAATACTATAATGCAATTAAGACCGACAAGTTTGAGGAATATAAAGAAATCCAGAAGGACCTTAATGAAATAACAGCAAACTAAGACAGCCGAAATGTGCGAACAAAGCACTCACTGGCACCTTAGAGGAAGGAAAGCCAATGAGAATGAATGGGCACACAGAATCCTGATGAGTCCTTGGAGGAAGTCCCTGAAAAGGGCTTACGCTATTTTAGGCATTGAAATTAATTAATTTAAATGTGAATGATCACAAAGCCATTTTAATTAGTTGTACTGATGTATACTATTAAATTTATAATCCTTTTTTTTTAAACTGAATAGTCTATGGATCTGTAGTTACTCATTTTCTTAATTGTTTTTTTCCTAGTAAAAATGTCCCATTTTTGTTTTTGAGGGTTTGGTCACCTCATTTCTTTTGCTTGTCTTAAGAGTCCTGCCTCCAGCACCTTTGGTGTTCCTCCTCCATTCACTCTGTGAGCCAATCCTGCAGGCCCTCACACATGGCACTCCATCTCCCATGCCTCAAATGCTCTTGGTCTTTACCTCCAACTTCTAGCCTCCCTGGTTTCCTTCAAGATTTAGGTCAAGGACAGCTAGATGGTGCAGTGGATAGAGTACTGGCCCTGGAGTCAGGAGTACCTGAATTCAAATCTGGCCTCAGACACTTAACGATTACCTAGCTGTGTGGCCTTGGGCAAGTCACCTAACCCCATTGCCTTGTAAAACAAAACAAAACAAAACAGGGATAGAACACTGGCCCTTACAGCTAAATAAGTTGTAAGTGTTTGAGATTGGATTTGAACTCAGGTCCTCCTGACTCCAGGGCTGGTGCTCTGTTTGCTGCATCACCTAGCTACCTCCTTCTATCACAATTCTATACCACAACTTGTTCAGCCCTTCCCCAGTTGATGCTCCTTTCTTTCTGAGATTCCCTTTCTTCTATCCTAATGTTATCTTGTCTGTGCTGTTATTTGCATGTTTCCCTTTTGGAACGTGAGCTCCTTGAGAGTGGGGAACTTGTCTTTGCCTTTCTCCACAGATTAGTATAATTCTTGCCCTTAACTAATTGCTTGTTCTTCTTCCTGTGTAGCCAGCCAACTGAAGTCAGAGGAGTTAAGTCTACCCGAGGGGAAGGTCCGAGTGAAACTGGATCATGATGGGACCATACTGGATGTGGATGAGGACGATGTGGAGAAGGTAGAGGACAGGTGACTGGAGATGGGGTCTGCCGAGCTTTCGGTGGAGGTAGGTGTGAAAGCCACACACTTCTCCCTTTCCTCTAGGCCAATGCCCCATCCTGTGAACGACTGGAAGACCTGGCCTCCCTGGTGTACCTCAATGAGTCAAGTGTCTTGCACACCCTCCGCCAGCGCTATGGGGCCAGCCTGCTGCACACATATGCTGGTCCAAGTTTGCTCATACTCAGCCCCCGAGGGGCCCCTGCTATGTACTCTGAGAAGGTATGGGATAGATGTTTTCCCCAGCAATCCCACTCTGTTTTTCAATTTCTCTGTTTTCTCCATTCATAACTCCATTCACATCTCCATCATCTTGCCTGACTCCTCCAATCTGCTCATCTGGCTTCCTGTCCAAAAGAGTAGAGATGACCAAAGGGTTTGGTTTTTTTTTTTAAATATCTAACCCCAGAATGAGGTCTTATGCGTGTCTACAAGCTATATTTCCATTCATTGTCTAGGCTCAGGCACAGGAAGAGGAAGGGAAGGGGAAAGGAGAGAGAGAGAGAGAGAGAGAGGGGAGGAGAAGGGAGGGGAGGGGAGGGGAGAGAGAGAGAGAGAGAGAGAGAGAGATACACACACTATGTCTCAAACACTGTGCTAATAAATAAAAATAAAAATCCAAACAAGCAAGACATTCCCTGCCCTCAAAGAGCTTATATTCTAATTACAGAGGAACTGGAGAGGGTGGATAGAAAGCAGAGATGAGGATGGAACATGTTAAGAGGATGACTAGGAAGTGGTACTTATGATTGTTTGGTTTTAGATGAGGTAAAGTTAAAAACTCACTTATCAGATGCCGAGAATCCAGGAATATGATCCAAGGTTCAAATAAGGTCCAGATATAGGTGGGGAAAGAGATGAGGATGATGACCAGTATAGACAGCATGGTGATGAGATGGTGCAAGAGTGGCATGGAAGCCTGTTCTTTGCCTAGACAAAGAGAATGCTTGCCCATCAAAGCTGGGGATCCAAGGGTGAACTCCAGAGCACCATTGGTAGGTGAAGAAGGGGTAGGTAAGGAGGTTGATAACCAGCATAGGAAGCATAGTGGGCAAAAGACCTAGATTGAAATCCTGTTTCTGATGCTTCCTACCTTGGTGATCTTGGATAAGTCACAATCTCCCTGGGCCTCTATTACTTCACCTCTAAAATGTGGGGCTTGGACTAAATGGCCTTCACAATTTCTTCCAGCTTTTAATCTCTGATTCTATGATTTGGATATTCTCCTTCCAGTCTGAGAGCTCTGATCCTGAGCCTTTGGCCTATATAGTTGTCAGTGTTCCCAGAGACTCAAGGTCTGATGCGCTTCCCCTCTCCCCTCTTCACCAAGGTGATGCACATGTTTAAAGGATGCCGGCGGGAAGAGATGGCACCCCACATCTACACCGTGGCACAGACTGCCTATCGAACCATGCTGATGAACCGCCAAGACCAGTCTATTGTCTTATTGGGTGCTAGTGGCAGTGGCAAGACTGCTAGCTGCCAGCACCTGGTACAATACCTGGCCACCATTGCTGGCACCAGTGGGAACAAGGTGTTCTCTGGTAAGATGGAGTGCTGGCCCTAAACTCATGGCCTGGGGTCATAAGGTTGATATGGGGAGAAGGCGCCAAGCTTTTCTGTCATCACTTGATGATTCCACTTTGGTGCCGTCTGGCACGATAAGCCATTGTTTCTGAAATGATCAAATGAGCCATCTCCTAGGGATCCCATCAATATGAGGGCCCTCATCCCAACAATATGAAGATCATGAGTGGAGTCCTGGGCTTGGTGGGTGGGGGGAGGAGTGGGGGGGAAGACTTGAGTCTGAGTCCTGCCTCAGGAACTGGAATGACCTTGGTCAAATTATTTACTTTCCCTGAACCCAATTTTCCTCATCTGCAAAATGGAATTGGATTCGATGATCTCTAAGATCCCTTCCAGCTATAGAGTTTTAATCCTATAATCCTCAACTGACTGGCTACAAGATAGTCTCCTTGCCATGTCTGGATTTTCCCCAGTCAACCCTATGAGGTTGGTGGATTCTTGGGAAGCAAGTTGGAGTCAGAGGGCCAGCTTGGCTCCTCTGAGACACTGCTAGGTCTTGAATGTCTACCTGGATCACCACATGCCCTCAGTGTCATTGCCTATATATATATATATATATCCCCTGATGTTTCTCTGATTTGCCCTTCCCAGTGGAGAAATGGCAGGCTCTATACACTGTCCTGGAAGCCTTTGGGAACAGCCCCACCATCATGAATGGCAATGCTACCCGCTTCTCTCAGATCATCTCATTGGATTTTGACCAAGCTGGCCAGGTGGCCTCAGCCTCTGTTCAGGTGAGGGGAGACTCTTTCCTCCACGTCTGAAATTTTGGAGAAAGGAAGGCTTAATCTGACTTGGTTGGACTAAGAGGATTTTGGCTATGATACAGCTTTTATTTCACTGGGCCCATTTCTTGGGGTCCTCCATCATGGAGGTCCTCATCCCATAAGCACCTATCCCATTTAATAGTGCCTCACTTCCTTTAGGGACTGCTCCATTGAGACTGTATGGGATATAAGATCTGGGACCCAGGCCCTTGGAAAAAGATAGAAATTAATTTCCTTAAAGACTTTTAGCTCCCTCTTACTTCCACTCCCTTCATCCTCACAATGCTTGAGGGACCTAGAGATGCATAAGGTTTCATCCTATCCCCTCCTGCCCTATATTCCCTCATTCCTATCCTCAACTTATACCAGTGATTGACTGATCTTGGTATCACTTACATCCAGTGGAGAGTAGAGTTAACATGTTCTGTTTTATCATAGACAGCATCCCTCCCCTGCCAAATGGCTTCAGAAGAAGGGTGGTAGTCAATGGGCTAGGGAGGTGCTGTAGGGACTCAGCTTTGAGACCTATGTGACTAACCATCTCTTCTGTTTTGGGACCCAGAACAGGACTTGGGACAGCTAGGTAGCATGGTAGATAGAGTTCTGAATCTGGAGTCAAGAAAATCTGAGTTCAAATCCTGTCTCTGAAACTTATTGGTTGTGTGACCCTGGGCAAAAATCACTTCATCCCAACCTCCTTCAGTTACCTCATCTGTAAAATGGAGGTAATAATACCTCCACCCTCCCCCAAGGTTGTTGTACTGACTAAAATAAATAAAATTTGTAAGGCACTTTGCAAACCTGAAAATGATATTTAATTGCTAGCTGTTGCCCCTGATGTTAAGAGTTAGCATGTCTCTGGGGCAGCTAGGTAGTGCAGTGGATAAAGCACCGGCCCTGGAGTCAGGAGTACCTGGGTTCAAATCCGGTCTCAGACACTTAATAATTACCTAGCTGTGTGGCCTTGGGCAAGCCACTTAACTCCATTGCCTTGCAAAAAACCTTAAAAAAAAACAACAAAGCAAAACAAAAAAAAAAGAGTTAGCATGTCTCTTGAAAGTAAGATAGGTCATCCTGTCCCTCAGGTACAGACAGACAATGGTAACAGTCTTTGCTGGTGAAGAACTTGGGGAGGTGGGGAACCCTTATTGGCTTTGACTCACATCCTTAGCCTACATTTTCCTACAGACTATGCTACTTGAGAAGCTCCGAGTCGCCCGTCGCCCATCCAATGAAGCCACCTTTAATGTCTTCTACTACTTATTGGCCTGTGGAGATAGCACCCTTAGGTGAGACAGGATGGGTGGTTGGGAAAAAATCCACTTGCCAGTGGATTGGGCCCTTGAATTTTGACCCTTGAGTTTTCTTGAGGCAGTTACTAAAGTATAATAATGCCACATGAATGGGCTCTTGAGGGTCACAGGGTGTTTACACCTGATCTAGTCTAACTCATATATGAAAGGAATTCCTGATGTAAAACATTGGATAAGTCCAGCTACATGTGCAAAAATAAGTAAAAGCAAAGTAATTTGGTAAGAAATAAGGCTCTAAATTGGGGGAGAATCAGGGTCATGTACTGAGTGACTTTGGGGGAGTCATTAACCCCACTAAGCCTCACTTTCTCAGTTCTCACTCCTTTCCAACTCTTAAGAGCCTAGGATCTTGGCCAACTCACTGAATTTCTTAGTTTCATCATCTGTAAAGAGGTGGGGGATTCAATGACCTTCCAGTCTATGAACCATCTGGGAATCTTGAAGCAAGGTCACAGCCCATTGGGAGTTACCCCCCCCATCCCAGTCACACAGGTCCTGCTTTCTGAGAGAATTCTAGGGCATAGAGGGCAGTCATTCCCTCAGAGATCCCTACTGTGGAGCCCAGGGCACCACTCCCTAGACATCCAGAACAGATGGTCCTCCCCAGTCCTAGATCCATGATCCTTAGGGCTGAAGGCCTCATGAAGGTGGCAGACCTGGCAACAACTGTTTCAGATGACAGGGAAGGAAGGAGGTGGGATCTGAAAGTAGGGGCACTGTACCCTCTGACAGAACTTAGAAGTCTAGAAATTGCTTAGACGTTGGCAGTGAGCAGACCTTGACCTGTCTGCTCTGACTGGTGCTAATGCTAAGTTTTCACCCACAGGACAGAGCTACACTTCAACCACTTGGCAGAGAACAATGTGTTTGGGATCGTGCCTTTGTCCAAGGTGAGGTGGCTTCAGGTGGCTAAGCTCAAAATGGAAACTCATGTGGCAGTGTTTTGAGTGAGCTTCCCTGGTTAGGCATGCAGGAGTCATATTTGATGACCTCTGGAGTCTTTTGCAGCTTTAAACCTATTCTGGTCAATTCACTTTGATTTTTCTGGGACTTCTGGTTTCTTCATCTGTAAAATGAGGGGGTCCTGCCTAGAAATCACTTGGGGATCCTGCCCAATAGAGCTGCTCTGTTCTAAACTTGTCTTCAGAGGGTTCCAGCAGTCACTGGCCTTCCTGTCCCCTTCAAATTATATGCTTGGGCTTGGATTCTTCCAGGGCAGGGGGTGGGGTGGTAATGGGGGTCTCCCTTGCCATGCTTTGGTGAGGAAGGCATCTTACATTCTGCATTACCATGGCCCTGATACCAACAAGTCTGGTCATTCCCTACAGCCTGAGGAGAAGCAGAAGGCAGCTCAGCAGTTCAGTAAGCTGCAGGCTGCCATGAAGGTTTTGGGCATTTCCCCTGATGAGCAGAAGGCCTGTTGGTTCATCTTGGCTGCTATCTACCACCTGGGGGCTGCAGGTGCCACCAAAGGTAAATGACAAAGCTGATCTTGTTCATATGGGAGAACTGTAAGACAAAGAGGTGAACTCAGTCATAAAACCCAGGCCCGACACTCACTGTGTGATCCTGGGCAAATCCCTTCTCTTGGACTTGGTGTCCTCACCTGTAAAATGAGGGATGGGGGCAGCTAAGCTAGGTGGCGCAGTGGATAGAGCACCAGCCCTGGAATCAGGAGTACCTGAGTTCAAATCCAGCCTTGGACACTTAATAATTACGTAGCTGTGTGGCCTTGGGCAAGTCACTTAACCCCATTGCCTTGCAAAAAACAAAAAAAAAATTAAATAAATAAACAAATAAAATGAGGGGTGGAGTTAGATGTCCTCTGAAATCTCTCCTGTCTCTACCTCTCTGGCCTCTGTTATCTGTTAAGTAAGGGGCTTGGGTTTGCTGACCTTTCAGATCCCTTACAATTTTAAATCTAAGAACCTATGAGACATCTAGACATCCTGAATCAAACTTGGGAGCTCCTGTTGGGAGCTCTTCTCTCATCCCACCTCTGGTACATTAATGGTCTTACCTCCTAAGAATCCTCTGAGACACTAAGGCACTTATTCACTGGGAGATTCTGGCCCTAGGGCCTACATCACCACCAGATGACCATATCTCTGTTCCAAAATGGGATAGTCTTTTCCATTGGGACATGACTGGCTACAATCTTTACAGGAGCCCTGCTCTGATACCTCACCATAGTGGTTGCTCTTAAAATATCAACCAGCAAGACACAGCCCCTGGAAGGTCATAGAGACTGGAGTAGTCCTCTTGGCTTTAGTCTGGCTAAGCTCAAAATGACTTATGTCCAACCACAAGGAGATGAATTAATAAACCACAGTCATTTTCCTGGAGGTAGCACCTAACTAGATGTGTGACCCTGGACAAGTCACTTAACATTTCTGTGGACTTCACTTTCCTATCTGTAAAAGGAGAGAGAACCTCCAGGGTTCCCCTCTAGCTCTAAGCCTAGGACACTGTGATTTTAACTTTTTGCACCTCAGTTTGCTTATCTGTAAATGAGGGATTTGGAAGCTACCTTCTAGCTCTACATCTGCAAACCGCTTTGATCCAGGGAAGCGTGACTGTAGTCAGTAACTCGGGCTCTTCGGCTGAAACTCCAAGTCCTCCTCTTGGACACAGGGTCAATTGATCAGTGAATATTCATTAAGTGGCTCCTGTGAACTTGGTAGTGTGCTGAGTGGCAGCGATATGAGAGCTTACTGTCTAATCAAGTAGAGAGCAGACAACTATGTATGGACAAGCTAGAGATGAGCAGGCTTGGAGATACCCACCAGAATTATGGGGGATCAGGAAAAGCTTCTTGTGGAAAGAGGGATTTGAGCTGGGACTTGGAGAAAGCCAGGGAGGCCGAGTCACTGGATTGCCAAGGATCTGGTGGAAATGGGAGGTACTAAAAAGATTAGTGGGCAGGGAGGTCATGAAAGGCTCTGAATGCCAAATGGAGGATTTTATAATTGATCCTGGAGGTGACTGAGAGCCACTGGTATTTACTGAGTAAGGGGTAACATGGTCAGACATAAGCTTTAGGAAGATTGGTTTGACAGTTGAGTGAAAGGTAGACAAGAACAGGGAGAGACTTGAGGCAGAGAGACCCACCAGCCAGCTTCTGCAGTAGTTCAGATTTGGAGTGATGAAGGCCTTCCCTAAGTGGGTAACAATGTTAGTAGAAAGAAAGAAAGTAGAAAGAAAATAAACAGGCCTTGTCATCCGACTGGATATGGGAGCAAAAGAGGGTGATGAAAAAGTAAGGAGCAGAGGATGCTACCTAGGTTGTCAGCCTGGGTGGCTGGGAGGATGGTGATACCTCAAAAGTGGCAGGCAAATGAGAAAGAAATGCAGGTTTGGTGGGAAAGATGAATTCAGTTTTGGATATAGTGAGATGTCTACTGATATCTAGTTCAAGATGTCTGAAAGATAGTTGGAGTTTAGAAATCAGGGATGAATTAAGTGGATTTGAGAATCATCAGGATGGAGATGGTCATTAAATTCATGGGAATTGTATAAAGGGAAAGGGGGAGGACCCAGGACAGAACCCTCTGGGACACCCACAGTTAGTAGGCATGACATAGATGAAGAGCCAACAAAGGCAACTAAGAAGTGGTCAGAGAGGTAGGAAGAAGACCAGGAGAGATTAATGTCATAGACAGCATGAGATATGAGGCAGAAGAAAGGGAACTTAGGGACCCCCCTCACGCCAAATGAATAACTCATTCCTATTCCCTTCCACACAGCACCCCTTGAGGAACTATCTGGTAACTAAGCCCGGTAACCCTCCCTATTGGGGGTGAATGGTGCTTCCCCTCCCCCCCACTCCTGGGGTAAATGGGGCTCCCTCTGTGGTGTTCCCTCTGCTCTCACTCTAGGGTGCTGGGATTTGTCTGGCTCAGTGGGGTTGAAAAGGAAGCCGGCCTGGGCAGGAGGTGCAGAGTTGGGATTAATCCAAGCAGTCAGGGGACCTTGGGTAATGGGCCTACAACGGGGCCCAGGGCAGTTCTATCTGTGCTAGCCAGGGCTCAAGGCCTGCTCCTCTTGACTCAGCTCATGGAGCTGTGCTATTTCTTATGGTCCAGATATGATGGACTTGCCCCTCCTTTAGCTCCTAGAAGCCACAGGCCGGCTTTCCCTAAGTCTCCCTTCTTTAGAATCTCTCTCTCTCTCTCCCCTCTCTCTCTCTCTCTCTCTCTCTCTCTCTGTCCCTCTTCTCTTATCTCTGTCTCTCTTTTCTGTTTTCCTCTCTTCTTTTTCCTCTCTCCTCTTCTCTCTCCTGCTTCTGTCTCTGTCTCTCTCTCTCTCTCTCCCTCTGTCTCTGTCTCCCCCTCTTCTCTTATCTCTATGTCTCTTTTCTCTGTCTTCCTCTCTTCTTTTTCCTCTCTCCTCTTCTCTCTTCTCTCTCCTGTTTCTGTCTCTGTCTCTCTGTCCCTCTTCTCTTATCTCTATGTCTCTCTCTTTTCTCTGTCTTCCTCTCTTCTTTTTCCTCTCTCCTCTTCTCTCTGTCTGTCTGTGTCTCTCTCTCTGTCTCTCTCTCTCTCTCTCTCTCTCTCTCTCTCTTGCATGATGGGGTAGTGGCCATGAGGGGGCAGCAGGTGGCGGGGCTGCAGCTTTCCACCTTTTTGCTTGGAGATTAAGGCATGACTGAGATTGATTGGTTTGGAGGGTTGGGAGAAGAGGTCGTAGATTCTGGGGTGGGAGGGGCCTGGGAGTTTCTGAAAAGAGGAGGTGGGGGAGGCCCCAGCTGGCCTTCTGGAGCTTGCTTCAATGAAGCCCCATTTGGGGGATTTAGGACCTTGGACAGCCCCTTTCCCATCTTGAACAGGGAGACTGGCTGCTAGGTCTAAACATTCCTCCTGGACCCCTTTCTTTTTGGGCAGGAAGACTGTTGACCTATAAAGAAGGCTGTAGGGGATGCCTGGCTGGGGGATCTGGCTCAGGGCTAGTCCCTTTTGTGGGTCCAGATAGAAAAAGGGGGTCTGTGCCTGACTTGAAAATGCTATCTCTGAAGTGTGTGGGTGTGAACACTTGTGAACACAGGTGTCCCCAGGGACAGTCCTGGAGGGTGTGTGTGTGCGTGTGCGTGTGCGTGTGCGTGTGCGTGTGCGTGTGTGTGTGTGTGTGTGTGTTGCCGTATCTGTCACTGTCCCTTGATTTTCTGGGTTGTATATCTCCTCCAGGTGCGATAGGTAATGGATAGAATTTCAGAGCATGTTTGTCTTTGAGACAACTTCTGTGCATTTGAGGCTGGGGAGGCTCCCCGAGCCTGTGGCTTGGTGGGCGTTTCTGTGTGTCTGTGTGTATTGCTTTATCTGTTACTGTCCCTGATTTTCTGGGTTGTATATCTCCTGGGGGTACAGATAGATGTCTGCTAGAATTTCAGAGCGTGTGTGTGTGTGTGTGTGTGTGTGGGCTCAGACCTGCTTCCTAGGTGTCCCCTTCCCCTCCTCCACCACCCGCCCTCTCCCGCCGGGCTGTGTTTATGATTTTGTTTGCTAACAAACTGTTTTTCTTTGCATGCTGCATGCTGGCCCTTTGCCTTACAGAAGCTGCTGAAGGTAAAACCTTGTTTCTTGTTAGCTTTCCTTAATTACCGTGATTAGCCACATGTTGACTGAGACGTGTGTCTGCGTGGGCCGCTCCCCCGCAGCTCTCTCTGGGTGGTGGGGGTGCACACTCCAGGCCTCCTTCCACACTCTCCCCCAGCAGCTGCTTAGGTGCCACTGAGTGGGGGGGAAAGTAGGAAAAGGGGAGACATCCCCCCCAGGCACTGACAGAAACAGGCATCCTACCCTGAACTCCCCCCCCCCCATTCTCCAGGCAGGCAGCTCTGGGGCCATGCCTGTCTTTGGAGGGGGCTTGAAGATTGGCTGAGACTGAGCACCTGGGGGATTGGGCGGTGTAGGTGTGATGTCCTGCCTCGGTGGGAGGCAGTCACCTTCTTTTGTGCCTGCCTCATTTCTGTCACCCTTACCTCTGGGGGGCAGGAATAAGGAACCTTGGGGAGCCTCAGGCCATCTAAGCTCCCCAGGGGCATCCCTGACATGTGACCATAGGTCATCAGAAGCTGCGGCCCTACTGAGCTTCAGGGCCTCACCCCTTGAGTGACGAAGGCCACAGGACCCCTGGTCACCAGAGGGTGAGAGGAAACTCTCCTAAGATCTCCTCTGCTCCTTTTGGCAGCTGGGCGCAAGCAATTTGCCCGCCATGAGTGGGCTCAGAAGGCGGCCTATCTGCTGGGCTGTAGCCTGGAAGAACTTTCATCTGCCATCTTCAAACACCAACCCAAGGGCTCCCTGCAGCGCTCCACCTCCTTCCGCCAGGGCCCTGAGGAGAACAGCTCAGGGGATACCCCAGGTATGGTTGGCCCCACTTCCCAACTATGCTGTCAGTTGTGCTGCTGTAGGCAAGGTCAATTTTCTCATCTCTAGAATGGGGTTATAATCCTGGGAAAGAGGCAGCGTTGTATAGTGAGTCTGCTTCCTTGCTGTCATAGTTCTTGTTCCAAACTGATCAGACACCACTGAGCCAGGAAGTCTCTGGGAGGCTCAGATGACATGACCTCCACAAAGGACTTGTAAACCATAAAACACTGGACGTAGGTGATGCTTGGTTCTCATCGTCATCTTCGTTAGGGAAATCAATGTGAGCTAATTCCTTCCTCTCTAAAAGACCTGGTGTAGGCACTCAGCTAATCCATCTGGCCAGGACTCAGGCCTGGGGAGGGGCAGGGACTGTGCCCGAGCCCCTGGCAAGCCAGGCCCTCCCAGTGCTGGAAGAAACCACAGCCCACGGATTTCCCCACAGGCTCCAAGCTGAGCGCCCTCGAGTGTGTGGAAGGCATGGCCGCGGGTCTCTACTCTGAGCTCTTCACTCTCCTGGTCTCCTTGGTGAACAGGTATGGGCCTGGCTCCCCAGCTGTTGGGCAGATGGTTCCAAACCCCCACCTGATGCCTTCCCCGCAGTGCAGTGCATCCCTTTCACCAGCAGAGGGTGGCAGTCTAGTGCCTGAACCGAGACGTGTGGTCATGGGGGGCACTGGCATGAGTGACCAGGCTTTTGTTGTGTCATCAGTCAAATGTAGAGTAGGACTTGAAGACCTCCAGGGTCCCCTCCAGCTCTGACCTATGACCCAGTGACTTCCAAGGTCCCCTCAAATTGGAAGTCTATGTATGACTCAGTGACTTCCAGGGTCCCCTCCAGCTCAGATTCTATGACCCAGTGAGCTCTAGGGTCCCTTCCAGTTCAAAATCTATGACCCAATGACCTCCAGGGTCCCCTCCAGTTTGAAGTCTATGACCCAATAACTTCCAGGGTCCCCTCTATCTCTGACTCAAGAACCCAGTAACCCCCAGGGTCCTTTCTACCTCTGACTCTAGAACCAGTAACCTCTAGGATCCCCTCCAGCTTTGACTCTAAGAACCCAGTAAGTTCCAGGGTGCCCTCTATGACCTTATAACCCAATGACCTCCAGGGTCCCCTCCAGCTATAACTTTATGATCCTATGACCCAATGGCTTCCAGGGTCTCCTCCAGTCCCAACTGTATGATTCAATGATCTCTGGGGTCCCCTCTAGCTCTAAGACCTTAGGACCCAATTCTTAGGTGAGCATTAGATTTGATCTGGGTTCTTCACCTGGGGTTCATGAATTTGTTTTTTCTTTATAACATCTGGATAATCATATTTGATGTAACTGGTTTGCTTTGTCATCCATGTTCTATTTTATGCATTTGTACAACTAATGCTTTGACTCCTGTCCTCCCTGAAGGGCCCTCAAGTCCAGCCAGAATTCCCTGTGCTCTATGATGATTGTGGACACCCCTGGCTTCCAAAATCCAGACCTGGGGGGCTCGACACGAGGGGCCTCCTTTGAAGAACTGTGCCATAATTATACTCAGGACCGACTGCAGACTCTCTTCCATGAGAGAACCTTTGTGCAGGAGCTAGAGAGATACAAGGAGGTAGGGACCAAGCCCTGGGACCCCTGAAGAGGCAAATCCAAGACCCAATGTGGGGGGCATGGGTGAAGGTGTTTATAGATGAAAATAGAAATTCCCCTTTGACCCTGTGGTAAGACCTTTTTCTAACTCTTATGGTCAATCAATTCTTAACCCCTTGTATGCTGGAATCCCATTCCCCTTTAGTGCTTCTATTGCTAAAATAGGCCAGTATACCTGGACCTGTTGTTTGCTCTGTCACTCACCACTGATGTTGTCATCCTTCCTAGGAGAACATCGAGTTGGCATTCGATGACATGGAGCCTGGTACATTGGACTCTGTAGCTATTGTGGACCAAGCATCCCACCAAGCTTTGGTAAGCATTGCAGGGATGGGGCTGGCTCTTGCCTTCCAGATCTTCATTTCTCTTCTTCCTTTCCTTTCCTTTCCTTTCTTTCCTTTACTGAAAGTTCAATTCAGCAAACATCTGCTTCAGTTTCCTTATCTGTAAAATGGGAGGTCTAGGACTAGTTGGGTTCTTGAGTTCCTTTCCAGTTCTAGGTCTATGACCTTGAGCAGACACAATGTGGTTCAAAGACCAGGGTGCCAGTTCTTGTATCAGAGGCCCTGGGTTCAAATTTCAGCCTGGCTACTTACTCCCTTAGCAAGTTATAACTCTTCCCGGGACCTTAGTTTCCTTATCTGTATGATGTGGCAGTTGGATTAGATAATAATATAATAAAAATGAGCATTTATATCACATATATGGTTTTGTTTGAGCCTCAAATCAAGGAAGGAGGTAGGTCCTATCATTATTTCCATTTTACAGAGGAGACAAAGGTACAGAGATGTAATGTGACCTGCTCTGGGTCACCTAGGTAGTAGGTATCTGAGCGGGATTTGAATTCAGGTCTTTCTGACTCCCAGGCTAATTTGTATGTATTAGTCCATTTAGGCATCTGCACTCTCTAAGGTTCCTTTCAACTCTAGACACTGGAGTCCTAAACCTTCTACCTCTGTGTGGCAAGAGGACAGTCCAAGGGACAGGGGTCCAGCTTGTCATCCACGGTCAGACCCTCTTGACTGTTTTGAGAGGACATGATCTGGAAATGGAGTCTAGAGAGAGAGATTTGCCCTTCCCTGGAGGGACTGGAGGCCCTTGTGGTTGGAGTCATGATCAGACACCAGAGAAGCACAGAATCTTTTAGCCTGAAGAACCTGCCCAGGAAAGGGGCGCATTTTGATTCTAGATGGGCACTTCCACTAAGCCAACTGGGAAATATCAGGTCTTCCATCATCAAAGGGTTTTGTGATCAGAGATAGATGGGTTGGCATGAAACTGAGGAGACTTCTCTGATTCCTTCACTCATGGCAAGGACTCCAGAAAGCCTTGTCGATCAGCTGGCTCTAATGAGCACCTGGTGCTTGCTCTTTGCCCTTAATTAGGCAAATTGTGTGAGATGGTTCATTAGAAAATTGTCATTGATGCTGGGTTGCTAATTTCTTTCCCCAGCTTTGATGCCCATCACCCTCTTGTGGGCCCACCCCTGGGGATAGGGCTTTGTTTTTCTGGCAACAGGGGGTGGAGACAGGAGATGGCTGCCATCACCCCAGTCCTGTGAACCCAGTGGTTTGGGGGGGGTCTGTCTGGCTTTATCCCAATTTTGAGACACACCTGGAGAGCTCCAGATAGTCCCTGAAAGTGTTAGTGAGACCCAGGAGTAGATTAGGATGCTGGGGTCCCGGTTCAAGCCATCCCTCATGATTACAGAGGGGACCAAGTATCAAGGTGCCTTCCAATGGCTTCATGTCCATGGCAAACTCCCTTCCCCCAATTGAGGATTTCTGCTTGCCATGGAGAGCCAGGAACCCACTTATCATTCTAATGGACTGGCCCTGTATTCCTGAGGCCCAGCCCAATCCGTCATGGTACCTTAATCACCCATCAGGCCTCAGCCTTGTTCTGCCAAGGTCCCTCTTTTATCCTTTTAGTGATAATGACACAGGCAGCACAGGGAGAAGGTGTGAGCAGCCAGGGCAAAGGGGAGGAAAAAGAGCTAGGGGAAGAATCAGGGAGCTGAGGGAAAAGACCCCTCAGAGCTAGTTCATTTGGGGACCATGGGAAGGGGGAAGGGAGGAAGAGAAGGGGATCAAATTCTTTGTCAATTAATCAGGAGGTACTTATTATAAAGCACCTAGACACGAGTCCAGTCTTTTATTGGGAAGGCCTAGGAGTTCCTTTCATCCCATCCCAGAGCAGATCTGGCAAGGACTTCAGCAGCCATTGAGTTCAATTCCCTCATTTTACAGATGAGGAAACTGAGGCCTGAATAAGTTAAGTGGTTAGGATTATAGATACGGAGCTGGAAGTGAGCTCAAAGGTTGTCTAGTCTCTCATTTTGTAGATGAAGAGGCTGAGGTCTGCTTCACTGAGGGTTCAGTGACATAAAGATATCATAGACTGAGATCAGAGCTCTTTTTGCTCAATCCCCTCATTTAACTGAGGCCTAGGGAAGTGATTTGCCCAGGGCTACATCAGTGTCAGAGGTGGGAATGGAACCCAGGGCCCAGAGCCAATGCTCTTTCCCCTGTACCAGGCTTCCTCCTTCCTCTCTCAGACCCCGTCTTGGGCAGTTTCTTGTAATTCTAGGTAATGTGAGCCCATGTTCCTTTCAGGTGCGATCACTGGCCCGGCCAGATGAGGCCCGGGGCCTTCTGTGGCTGTTGGAAGAAGAGGCAGTGGTTCCCGGTGGCACTGATGAGGCCCTGCTAGAGCGGCTTTTCTCTTACTATGGCCCTCAGGATGGTGACAAGAAAGGTTTGTAGAGCAGCGCTTCACACCTTCCAAGGTGTGGCCAATTCCCTCATTCTCCATTATGAGTTCCCTAGTTTTGCCCAGCATTCCCTCTGGTTAAGTAGGAATTTGATCCCCAGGGGTGTCCTACAGGGTAGTGCCACCCTGAAGCCCTTGGGCATTTTGTCTCTGAGCCCAGTCCCTTGGAGAATTCTATTTTTTTTTTTACAAATTTAGTATTTTATTTTCGTTTTTAAAGTTGAGTTCCAAATTTTCTCCCTTTCTCCATCTCCACCTCCCTCATTGAGAAGGAAATCAATTTGATGTAGGTTATATAGGTGTAATCATACAAAACATATTTCCATATTAGTCATGTTATAAAAGAAAATATAGACCAAAATAAAACTCCCCCAAAACAAAGTAAAAAAAAAAAAAGAGTATGTTTGGATTTATATTCAGACTCCATCAGTCTGTGGAGGTAGATAACATTTTTCATCATAAGTCGTTCAGAGTTGTCTTGCTGAGAATAGCTCATTCATTCACACTTGATTATCTTACAATTTTGCTGTTACTGTGTATAGTGTTTTCCTCATTTTTCTCATTTCTTTTTGCATCAGTTGATCTAAGTCTTTCCAGATTTTTCTGAAGTCATCCTGCTCTTCATTTCTTGTATTTTATCACAAGCATGTTTGTTCAGCCAGTAAAGGACATCCCCTCCAATTCCAAATTTTTGCCACCCTTGGGGAATTCTTTCCCCCAACCTTAAGAGGTGGTCCCTGAGCACTTCTTTTGCTTCCCTCTAGGACAGAGTCCCCTCCTCCGAAGCAGCAAGCCTCACCACTTCCTCCTGGGTCACAGCCACAACACCAACTGGGTGGAGTACAATGTGGAAGGCTGGCGGAACTATGCCAAACAGAATCCAGCTATGCAGAATGCTCCTCGGCTTCTGCAGGACTCGCAGAAGTAAGTGCCATCCCCTTACCCCCAGTGTCTCCGAGTTGGGCCAGAGGCTCAAGTCCAATGGAGAAGCCTGCTCAGGGCTTCTTTCTCCATGGGGTACCCCAGAGGTCAGTGGGGTGAGTCATTTTTGCTTCCTTCAGTGTCTGGCATACAATAAACACTTAATAAATGCGGGTCGCCTTTGTTGGCTCCCAAGTGGCAGCTGGAGGAGCTACCACCAACTACAGATGATTCAGAAGGCTTCATTGTTAGCCTATTCACAGATGATTGCACTGGAAGCCTTTGAAATTTAAATTCTCTGTTTAGAGGTTGCTCATGGGGTACACCTCAAGGGGTCTGAGATTTGAATCTGTCCCCAAAGGTGGGATGTTGCACCATCACCCCTCTCCCATCCCACACAGTTTCTTTAGGCTGAGAATTTTTAACTGGGGATTCATGGGCCCTCTTGGAGAGAAAAAAAAATGACATCTATATTTTCACTAATCTTCTACTGAAATGTAATATTCCCTTCATTTATTTAGAAATATTATTCTGACAAAGGGTCCAAGGGCTTCCCATACCTAAGGGTCCATGTTACAAAAGTGTTAAGAATACTCTAGGGTATGAAAAAACTGATAGAAAGTGAGGGGAAGGGAATGAGTATTTCTTTTGGGGGGGGGTAGGGAATAAGTATTTCTATAGCTCCTACTGCCAGTCACTATGTTAAGTCCTTAACAATGAACTCATTTAATTTTTACAACTCTGGAAAGTAGTGGGTTTTTTTAACAATACATTTTTATAATTGAGGAAATTGAAGCAAACAGAATTAAGTGATTTGCCCAGGGTCACACAGCTAGTAAGTGCCTGGGACTGGATCTATTATGTGACTACTACTAACAGATGGGTTTTGGGATGGACTACACTAGTCATTTCACTAGTTTAGAGATCTCCCTGGGGAAGAAATTCCCTCGACAAATCCAACCACCCTGCAGTTTATAGTCCAGTAGAATATAGTCCTAAAGCACTGAGAGGTTAAGTGAGTTGCTCTGCATCCCCACTGACATCTGTGTCAGAGACAGGACTTGATTTCAGGTCTTCATGGTTCTCTGAATACTGTGCTCCACAAATACAGGATCTGGTTTACACAATCCATCCATGCCCAGTTGCAGAGATGATTTGGTCCTGTATGTGTAGGGCTTGGTGGTGGTGGTGGCTGTTTCTCATACATCACTTTATATCTCCTGCCTTTGCACCTTCCCCTGTATCTTGGAATGTTTTCTTTCTGCCCTTCCACCTCTCAGAATCCCTTGTTCTTTTTAAGGGCCAGGACAAGTACCATTCCTCCATGAGGCATTTCCTAATTCTCTGATCCCTCGACCAGATATTAGCATTCTCCCCATCCTCAAAATTGCTCTTTATTGGAAATACATTGAACATGTTTTTCTCAGGGAATGCTGCTTTCTCCCAATTTGGTTTGGTCTTTATCTCCTCAATGCTTTTGGTAGTACCTGGCACTGGAGCCCTGAGGCTTGACAGCTGATGCTCATTGAGTCGAACTGATGGCCTCTGTCCTGTCCCCTATTAGGAAGATCATCAGTAACCTGTTTGTGGGCCGGGCTGGCAGCGCCATGGTGCTGTCAGGCTCCATCGCAGGGCTGGAAGGGGGTTCGCAGCTGGCACTTCGAAGGGCCACCAGCATGCGAAAGACCTTCACCACTGGTGTGGCTGCTGTCAAGAAGAAGTCTCTCTGTATCCAGATCAAGCTCCAAGTGGTGAGTGTACCCTCAGGCTTTGTCTTTGACCCCAGAGTCTTCGAGGCACTCTCTTCTTCCTCCCTTTTCCCTATCAGACTCCCTTCTGGATCCTAGTGCTTGATGTTCCCCAGTGTGACTGTGCCACTCCCCAGCTCAGTATATCTTCCTATGGTTCCCTTTTGCCCCAGGATCAAATGCAAACTTCTGTACTTGAGGTCTATGGTACAACCAAAGTGGCCATCTTGCTGTCTTCACACAAGATGCTCAGTTTCCTACTTTCAGGCCTTTTTTTCACAGGCTGCCTGCATGGCCTGGAATGCACTCCTTCTCATGTCTACTTCTTTCAAAGTGCAGCTCAAATATCACCTTCTATTTCCATGGACTTAGTTGAGAAGGAAGAGACCTTGAGGCCATCTAGTTAAACGCCCTCCCTTTACAGATGAAGAAATAGAGGCCCAGGGAGACTTGCCCAAGGCCATACATGTAGTGAGCCCCAGAATCAGGATTTGAACCTCTGACTCTATAATACCTCCCATAAGACCTTTCTTGATGTTCACCCTGCCTCAACCCCAGATGCCCCACAACTTTGCTTATACTTTGCATCATATATTTAGCTAGTCTATGAATCCTTGAGTGCAGGAACTGTTTCGTTTTTGTCTTTGTATCTAAAGTATCTAGCCTAGGATTTCCTACACTGTATGTGGTATTAATTGATTGAAGCTATATCCTAATAGCTACCTTCTGAGGTAGGCTCTGCTGTCTTCCAGCAAACTGGGGGCAAGGCTAGTTAATGGCAAGGTACCAGCAGCACGGTATCATGGTTGGAACACCAGGCTAGGAGGGAAAAGACTTAGATTATTTTCCTGCTGTTATATTTCCTAGGCATCTGTCCTGGGGCAAGTCACTCAACCTTTCTAGTCCTCAGTTTCCTCATCTGTAAAATGGAGCATAATCATAGCCACCCTTCCTACCACCTCGGGTATAAAAGTGCTTTGCAGGCCTTAAATCATAATATATTGGGTTTTTAAATCTTGTTTTCATTTCTTTTTTGTTGTTGTTTGTTTCCAAATATCCAGATACTTCCTTATACATTTCTTGCCCTCTCCTACCCAGTGAGCCAATCCCATATAAGGAAGATTTTAAAAGAAAGATTAAAAAAATATAACAGTTCAGCAAAACTATTCATTGTGCCTGACGGGAAATGTCATATTCCACAGCCATAGTCCATCCTCTCTGCAAATACAGGAATCTTCTCAACTCTTTTCTGGGGGCCAAGGTCTATCCTTAGAGTCACTACACATTGTGCTATTGCATTTTTTTATTTCTTTCTGTTTACATGGTTGCTATTATTGGATGGTTGCTGTTTGTTTTATCCTATATTAGTTCAAATTAGTCCTTTCAAACTTCTCTGAATTCTTCAGTCATCATTTCTTACAAAACAGTAATAGGTCCATTATTTTCATGCACAACAATTTATTTAGCCATCCCCCAGGTGATAGGAACCTGCTTTGTTCCCAGTTCTTCATGATTTAAGTGGATATAGATTTGTTTGCATGTTGCCTCCCCAATCAGACTGTAAGTTTCCTGAGGGCAGGGACTATCTTTACCCTCTTTTTGTGTCTTCATTTCCTGGCTCATAGAATAACTATTGATTGATTTTCCTGGACAAGGGCGAAGGTTGATTTTGTGGTAGGTGAGGCCTGAGGATCACCCTCTCTCCTTCTCTCCTGCAGGATGCCCTGATTGACACGATCAGGAAATCAAAATTGCACTTTGTTCACTGCTTCCTGCCTGTGGCAGAAGGCTGGGCAGGTGAGCCCCGCTCGGCCTCTTCCCGACGGGTGAGCAGCAGCAGTGAGTTGGACCTGCCTCCTGGGGAGCATTGTGAGGCTGGCCTACTGCCGCTGGATATACCTTTGCTACGGGCCCAGATCCGTGGCTCTCGTCTTCTGGATGCCCTTCGCATGTATCGCCAAGGTAAGACCTTTTCTTGTCCTCCGTTCTTTTCTCATCTCCTCTCTCTGAAATCTCCTTCCCCTGGCTTTTCCCCTTCCTCTATTTCCCTACCCTTCCTTCCTTGAGTCACTCTCTTCTTCCCTCTCCTAGTCTCTCCCTTCCCTATTGCTCTCTTTCCAAGTTCTAACTCTATTTCTCTCCCTTTCTTTGCCCACCTCCTAGTATCCCACCTTTCTCATTTTTTTCCTTCCCTTCTTTCTTCCCTTCCATTTCTTCTTCTCCCTGCTAGTCCTTTCTTCCTTTTTTCATGCCTTATCCCTACCTTGTCCATTCATGATAGTAAGATAGTATTTAAATTTCAACAGGAAAAGCATCAGGACCAACGGCAAATTTCAATGTCAGGGCAGATGGTCCCCTGTCGAGAGGATTTGGGGTTCAAGAGTTAGAGATTTAGGTCCTCCTGACTCCAGGGCCAGTGCTCTATCCACTGTACCACCTAGCTGCCCCCCAAGAGTTAAAGATTTAGAAAGGAATTGGAAAGAGCCCCAGTCCTGGAGGCAGGAGGACCTGAGTTCAAATATAGTTTCAGATACTTAATTACTTAGCTGTGTGATCTTGGACATGTCACTTGACCCCATTGCCTTGCGAAAATCAAAAGAAAAAAAAAGAAAGGAATTGGTCTCTGGGATACCTACCATGGAGATAGAGATGTGGGGGATCAGCATGAGGTTGACTGTCAACATCCTGTTCCTGGTAGAACCTCTTGCGGCTTCCTCTCTTCCTCCTTCCTTTAAGGCTTCTGTTTTCTCAGCTCATCCTTCCCCTTCTTTATACTCCTACTTTCTTTTCTCCTTCTTTCCCAGATTTTATTATTTTTCTCTTCCCCACTTCTCCCTCTCTCTATTTGTTTTTCTCTCTTCCCTCATTGCCCTCTTTCCTTCCTTCCAATCACCCCTGTTCCATGTTCCTGAATCTCCTTTCCCTCGCTCCCAGTATAGAGAGGACCAACATCATTCCAAAACTCAGAAACTTTGCTCTGGATTTCCAATGATGTTAGTTGACTCAGCTAGGATACTGTGGATTGGGATTATCCCTGAAGTCACGGGATATTGGGTCAGATTCTAGCAGAGAATAAGGGAGAAGACCTGTCTCTCAATAATTAAAATTCTTAAGGAAGGTCAGGTGGATGCTGGCCTGTTTGGCAATCCCTTGGATTGGGGGACGGTGGGGAGGCGGGAGAGAGAATGGAATGAAAGGCATTTTGTTTGTTCAAGATAACTTCCTTTTGCCTTTGCTCAAGTCTGAGCAGGCACAGGCAAGTAGGTCCCAAACAACCCAGGGCCAAGGTCACCCGCAGCCTTCTGACATCATAGAACTGTAGTAAAGTAGAAGGAATCTCAGGGACCATCTGGTCAAGGTCCCTCCTTGGCAGAGGAGAATCCGAGCTCCAGGGAGGTGATAGGACTTGTTTGAGGTCACTTTCCAAGTGGTATTTGAACCCACTCATTCCAGGGCTAAGGAAGGCCTGGGTATGTCTTTCCACTATTCCATTCATAGCCCTTCTCTCAGCAGCCTGGGCCTCAAGACAGGGACTCCCTTTACTGCTCTGAATAAATCATTGATCTGTCCCCATGTCTTGATATGGAGTTGGTGTTTATTATTTCAAAACCAGATTGTTACCGTGCTGAACCAAAATCAATGTACTTTACTCAAACAAGCAGGTCGATGAGGCTGGCGGCAAAGGGGGGCCTCCCTCCTCCCCCCCGGCCTCGCGAACCATCCATCGTGCTGATGATTAATTAAGATGCCGAGCGTCTGCACCCGCTCTCCTAGCCCATCAATTTAATTGCAATTCAGATACAATCAATAGTTTGCTCCATCCTGGCCCCTCAGAGGACCCTGGCCTCCTGTTTCACTTATCAGGCACATGCATCAGCCTCTTTCTCAAATTGGACAGGTGCCCAGAGCCAGTTGGGAGCTTCAGGGCAGCTCACCTGCCTGTACCCCTGCCCTCCTGTTGGCATCACACTTGCAGGGTCCAATTTCCTCCAGGGGCAACACACTCTAATACCATTCTCAAGTTAGAACCAATGGAGGTTCCTGACTGGGTGACCTTGAGACCCCAGTATGACTTTTAGGGGGTCATCTTGCTGTTTATACTGCTTCTACTCCTAAAAAGGAGTGAGAAAGTCAATATCGACCCCAATGGACCAGTGTTCTATAACCTGTTTTGGTTGGCTCATCTAGATGCCCAAAGCCTGCTGGCAAGACCTTCCTGATCTCTAGCTTTTAGTCTTTCCTACTGCAGTATAAGCACCCTTCCTCTTAGGTCCCCTACTGCTTAATCTTAGGTCAATGATGTGTGTGTGTGTGTGTGTGTGTGTTTTATTATGTGTATTATTATATATATTTTTTAATTTATTTAGGCAATGAGGTTAAGTGACTTGCCCAAGGTCACACAGCTAGGTAATTAAGTATCTGGGGTCATATTTGAACTTAGGTCCTCCTGACTCCAGGGTCAGTGCTCTATCCACTGTGCCACCTAGCTGCCCCCCAAATATATGTATTTTTTAATAGCTATATTTCAGTAGAATCAGTAGCATTATGTTTTGTGCATATATTTATGAAGGGCTGGATGTGGTGGCTCCAGAGGACTCTTCTAGAACTTACAAAGGCCTGATTCTGAATTCAAATCTCATCCCTTGTATTTGATACCTCTGTGACCTTGAATGAGTCTCTTCTTCACCTCTGTGGGCCTCCATTGTGGGGGTTAGACACTCTGGTCTGTGAAGAACCTTTCCTGCCCTCTAGGCTCTTCACCTCCACACCTGGTCTTTCCTTCTCTGGTAGGTTCCAGGCAAACAGAACCTTGAGGACAATATGACCCCTGTTCTCTTCTATCTAGGTTATCCTGACCATATGGTGTTCTCTGAGTTCCGAAGACGTTTTGAGATCTTGGCACCCCACCTCACCAAGAAGCATGGACGCAATTACATTGTTGTGGATGAGAAGAGAGTATGTTGTTCTCCCCATCCTTTCTTTGTCTCCTTTAGGGGTGTCTCTGATACCTTGGGACCCACTTTCCTCCCCAAGAGATAGGGTCCTATCTGCTCATTCTGAGTCTTTAGGAAAGACTTGGGGTTAGATGCCCAAGATGCAGGCTAAACATTTGGCTAGAGGCACCATTGACTCTGGAAGGTAGAGTGGGGAGGTCTGCCTCTTTTCCTTTGAGATATTGAGAACCATTGAAGAGTAGATTGGGCTCTCCCAAGTCAGAACCAATATCTTGAATGTTCTGTTAATTGATAACTGGACTCTCTAGGCCTGCCCTGAGCATCAGTGGTAAGCAGGCCAGTGGTGTTAGGACTCCAGATCTAAGGAAGGGAGTCTGCTGATTCAGAGTCTCTTACAATGGCCTTTGGGGATGATGAACCTGGAAGACCCATAACCATAAGTTTGAGCTCAAGGTCTTGAAGTGACCAGCCACATGGAAGGGATCAGATGCCTGGGTCAGGGGAAAGCAGGGTACCTAGCATACGGTAAGAGTGTAATAAATACTTGTATCTGATCCTGGAGTCAAATCTAAGTTCAAATCTTACCTCTGATGCTTATTGCCTCTCCCTTAAGCCCTCTGTGCCTCAGTTTCCTCCTCTATAAAATGAGGTATAAAATGGACTAGGTGGTCTCCATAATCCCTTTCAGCTATAGTGCTAGGGTCCTATGATACTATCCATTGATCAGTCTATCCGCAGTCATTCCCTAAGTACCTACTATGTGCTGGTCAGTGGACTAAGTGATGGACATACAGGAAAATGGAAAAGTCAGTTCCTGCCCTCCAGGGTGCCCCTGGCCCACTCTCCGGCCTTGGGAGGCCTGTTGGGGCAGGCTTACCAGGAAGGTTGGTTTCCAGCTTCATTCTTCCCAAATGACAATGACAGGGGGCCTGGAGCTCCTTGGCTGGGGAGGGAATTTACTGCCCTTAAAACTCTCATAGGCCTCTCCCCACTACCTTCCTCTGCTGGCAGAGCCCCCTGCTTCCCACAGTCAGGCCTCTACCTGGCTATACTGATTGCTCCCACCCTTTCTTTCCAGGCTGTGGAGGAATTATTGGAATCTTTGGATCTGGAAAAAAGCAGCTGCTACATGGGCCTGAGTCGGGTAAGCTGACCCCCTAGAAGTCAGAGAAGGTGCTACCATTCCTGCAGCATCTCCCACCCCACTGCTGTCCTCCCCAGCCTTTCTTGCCCTCCCTCTTGGCCACCCTGCCTCTCCTGCAGCATCCTCCACCCTGCTGCTGACCCCATCCTCAGTCATGCCTGGGAACTGCTTTCGCCTCCTGCCCTGGTGATTCCTTCCTTAACTGTCAGATGTCTGGGTCTGAAGAACTGGATTATCTGGTATCTTGAGTATAGTCTGTGAGGTCAGAAGAGCGGGTCCAGACAGCCTTCAGCCTGGGCTGAGGAAATGAGGCAG
The DNA here is from genome assembly GCF_037893015.1 of Macrotis lagotis. Classification (NCBI taxonomy): domain Eukaryota; kingdom Metazoa; phylum Chordata; class Mammalia; order Peramelemorphia; family Peramelidae; genus Macrotis; species Macrotis lagotis. The sequence continues at coordinate 240,145,592 of NC_133662.1, read as the reverse complement.
AAGATGGTGGAGAGGCTGGGCTCAGGAAAAAGGGAACCGGGACAAGGAAGAGGGTGACAGCATGGGGCCCTGGAGGACAAAGCCCTCTTTGCCTGAGCTGGCTGGGCACCGTGGTTGCCGGGGTCCCACAAGCAGGCGGGACAGGAAGAAGCCTGTGCGGCCGCCTTCCCACAGGCTGAATTCCTCATGTGAATGGAACGTGTTGGATAAAAGGCCGGGCACACCCGCCCCCGGGTGCCAGTCTGCCGCCTTCCCTCCTCATCAGAGAGCCAGCTGCCTGCCCCTTGCCCAGCACTGACCTGCCCATCGTCCTCCAAGTATGTGGTCCGGGGGCTGGGGGCAGGAGGTAGAAAAGCCAGGAGCTGGAAGAAAAGGGGCCTAGAAGTGCCTGTCCTAGGGCCCTGGGGAAAGAAACTCCAAGACATCCGGGATTTGTCTGTCTGGAGAGTGGCATTGAAGGGAATAGTAATGAGAGAGCTTGGCAAGAAGGGTGTGTGTATGCATGTGTGTCTGTCTTTGTGTATCTGTTTGCATCTGTATCTGTGTGTCTGTGTGTGTCTGTCTGCTTCTGAGTATACGTGTCTGTGTCTTAGGTGTCTACGTGTCTTTGTCTTTCTGTCTATGTATCTGTCTATATCTGTGCCTGTCTGTTTGTGTCTATGTCTATATTGGTGTCTCTGTGTCTGTCTTTCTGTGTATGTGTGTGTCCATCTATGTCTGTGTGTGTCTGTGTATGTCTCTGTGTGTCTGTGTCTCCATCTCTGCATGTGTGTATATGTCTGTCTCTGTGTGTGCATGTGTCTATATGGGTGTGTGTGTGTGTGTGTGTGTGTGTGCACGCGCGCAGATGTGCTTGCCTGGAGGGAAGGGTCCTTCTTCTGGCTTTGGCTTGCTCACTATTCCACTGTTTTATTCTCTCTCTCTCCCCCTCCTATCTGTCTGTGTGTGTCTCTCTCTTCCTCCCTCTGATTTCCTCTGACTGTCTCTATCTCCCCCTTCCTCCCTATCTGTCCTTCTCTGTCTCTCATGCGCAAACCACACACACACACACATACACACACACACACACACAAACACACTTATGTCAGTATCAGGCCCTTTCACTTTCTGTCTTCATTGTTTTACGGTCTTTTCTTTCTGCTTTTCTGCCTTATTCTCTCTCCTTCCCCTCTCTGTCACATTGCTCTCATTCTGTCTCTCTCTCTCTCATTGTTCTTTTTTTGCTCATTACTCTCATTGTCTCTGGTTTTGTGCCTCTGTCTTGGCCTCCCTTTATTCATTTCTGTTCTCTCTCCTCTCTCCCCCCTTAGCTGGCTCTCCTTCCCTCTTTCCCTTCCTCCTTAGGGTTCGTCGGTATTCTTGGCACCAAGGATCTTGCTGAAATAATTTGGTTTTTCCTTGAAGTAGGTCATGCCCTATTCAGTGGTGATTCTTCTCAAAGAGGCTAATGGGCAGGCTTGCTAAGAGCTGAGGCTTGGCAGGAGGTGGGGGAATGTTTCTGCGGTACCTTCTACAGGGAAGGTACCAGGTTTCCAAGCCTGTCCAAAGCATCCCAGCATCTACACAGGCTGGCCCCCTTCTAGACCATTTTCTGGGCCTCAGTGCCACTCTGAATCATCCTAACTTTTGGTGTGCAACAGACAAACCCCAGGAACTACTCTTGTCCTCAGGTAGAAGAGAGGTCAGGGCTGGCATTTTCAGGGCTCTAGTCATTTGAGGGTGAGTGATATAAGGTCTAATTTGATTCAGAATTTCCTCCTGTGCCTCCTGTGGGCAGAGATCTTCTGTGCCATAGTGGGCATGGGCTTAGAAGGCAGAACATCAGTGCCACGTGTGTGATCAGATCACATGTATGGTCTCCATGCTGCTCTAGGGAAGGGCTTCCAGACCCCTTGGACAATCTAACAAAGCCTACATACCCCTTTCCAGAATATTTTTAAATGCATAAAATAAAATACATAGAATTACAAAGGAAACTAATTAGATTGGAATGTAGTTGTTCAAAATTTTTTTAAATTCATGGATTCCAAATCAAAATCTTCTGTTTTAGGGGTTCTGTTTTAGGGCTTCTGGCCCCCCCTTTCTAACCAGGCATTATTAAAATTCCTGACTTTAAGACTTGGGATCTTTACTGCTTTATTAATTCTTTCCTTCAGGGATTTCTCTCTCTCTCTCTCTCTCTCTCTCTCTCTCTCTCCCTCTCTCCCTCCCCCTCCCTCCCCCTCCCTCCCTCCTTCTTTATCTTCCTCTCCCTCCATCCCCACCTTGCCTTCTCAAGTTATCTAGGCACCCTGCCCAGGTGTGACTGCCTAGTCCTGGGGAGCAGAATCTCTGTCTCTTCTGGGCTTCACCCCAAAGAATGTCCCAGGGGTGCTACTTGAAGAGAAAAGGGCCTGAGGACCGACTTTGGCTATGAATCTGAACTGCCCTGGGGAGGGAGGTTATGGTGGATGTTCCAGAAGCAACATTTTCTCAGCTGAAAACTTAACTCTATATAGGTAGAGCAGGAAAAGAAGGAATAGAGAGGCAGGGGAAATGGAGAGGTGGAAACCTTGGGGATAGGCTGTCCCCCAGACTTTACTTAGAAAAGAATCAATCAATCGATTCTCAATGATTGATTACGCCAGAATCGAACAGTCCCTTCCCTCACGGAGCCACCATTCTAATGGAGTAGACAACAAGCATGAGACACAGAAGAAATGCAAATAGACAGCTGCTTGTCGACCTAGAGTTACAGGGGAGGCCTGACTTCATGGAGAAAGTCAGTTCCTAAGTCATTGGGATAAATATTGTCCACTCACCACCCTCTGCATCACCCACATTCCCAGCTTCAGACTTGAAGGCAGACCCAGGCCTCACTGTAGAGACTTCAAGGTATCTTTATTTGGAAGCCTGAAGGACCAAGAGGGTTCTGACGGAGTGGTTTTTCCTTGCTGATTCTCTCCCCATAAAGAAGGTAGTGACTCTAGCCAGGTCCAGTGTGATAGAGTGAGGGGCGAGGCAGGCAGCGGGGGCGCCCGCTGGGCTGGTGCCTCTTGCGTCTACCCTGCGGCCCCAAACCTGTAAGACAGGTCCCTTGCCTAGACCAGCCTCCGCCCACCCACTGGCTTTACCACCAAAGAGAGGAAGCTTGGGTGTGGGGAGGGACTGGGGGCAGGGGCGTCACCACATGAAAGAGGAGGCTGGGGAAGATGAAACTAAGTGGGGAGAGGTGGGGCCGGGGGAGAGGCTAGACTCTTCTGTTCTCTCCTTACTCTTCTTCCTATTTAGCCCTGTTCCATTCCAGGCAGGGCTCTGAATTCTAATGTAGCCACTGGGAAAGGAAGAGCTGGGGTCCCCTCCTGGGTTAGCTCCACAGCAATCAGCACCCCCAGCCTTGACCTTGCATCTTGACTTCAAAGGTGGGAAGCCAGAGGTCGAACTTTCTTGGGGGGGGTGGCATTTTTATCTGAACAATGGGTAGGAAATGTCCCCTCTTCAGACCTCAGCCAACACTGTTTTTTCTTTTGTAGAGGGGACATCTCCTTGGCTCATCTCTTTTTCATTTACCTCTACTGCATCCTTCCTGAGAACTATGGGTCTTCAGTGGCACCCATACCCTCTTGGACTGTGTGTACCCTGGTCCTTTCCTTTTTTCTCCATTCCCTACCTTCCCCACCAGTTTATTTCTGGTTCTCCCCCATATACTTGCTCCTAGAGGGAGCCTCTCAGTTTATAGATGCTCCGGGCTCTGCTTCTGTTTTTTCCTTGCTCTCCTTCCCTGACTCCCCCAGTTTCTGCAACCCACCCAGGCTTAGCTTCCTCCCTTTATCTGGCTGCTCTTTCCCTCAGGTATTTTTCCGGGCAGGCACCTTGGCCCGATTGGAGGAGCAGAGGGACGAGCAGACCAGCAAAAATTTGACGCTCTTCCAGGCAGCGTGCCGGGGTTACTTGGCCCGCCAACACTTCCAGAAGAGAAAGGTACCAACCCTGTGGTCGACTCCTGCCTTGATCTGGCTGCTGTGCTGGCTCCAGTTATTTGTGTGTAGAGGGGGGACCGTGAGAACTTGAGAGGAAATGAGCAGAGGACATTGGGGCAAGAAGTGGGCCAGGGCACTCCTTTAGGGAATGGGGAAGGGAATGGGCATCTTAGCAGACTGAGATCGGAAGGGATCTCATGGATCATATCATCTAGCTCCCTCATCTTACAGACATGGATAGTCCTAGAAATGGAAAGTGGGTTCAATGACAGGATGGGATTCGAACTCAGATCCTTTGGACTCAAATCCACTAGTCTTGCCACTGCTTCAGCAGCCCCCTACAATGAGCATCAGAGGGCATCTCAAGTCCTTGGGGCTTCCTTGCCAAGAGGAAGTAGCGGGGTCCTATGCAGAAGGGAGCCTTAGGGGCTCGGGTGGGTCGGGCTTTGGATCCCAGGTCTTTCCATGAAGATTAAGGAGCTGTGTCAGCGGCTCCTTTTCCTATTAGCACGTCCATAAAGCAGCCGGCACCAAGGCCTCTTGTGTTTCAGCAAGATTAGGTTTTATGGTACATCCAGGCCAGAGCAGGAGGAAAAAAACCAGGTGGCTAATAAAGCAACCGAAATGAATCGTAATGAGAACAGACCAGGGATAGGTAGGGGTGGGACTCTATCCCAGGTGGGTCAGACCTCACAAGCCAGGGGCAGTCAAGATGGGAAAGACCCCAGGAAGTCCTAGAAGCTTCTGGGCTGTCCAATCCAGCTCCCTCATTTGACAGATAAGGAAACTGAGGCCCTGGGAGATGCAGGAACTTGCCCCAGGTCATCTGGTATCTGGCAGAATCTGAACCCACTTGCTAGCTGTGTGACCTTGGGCAAGACAGTCAGCCTCTCGGAACCCCAGGCTCCTTACCTGTAACACGGGGATGGTAATAGGCAAAGGGCGAGTGAGAGCTTCTGTGATTCCAGATTCAAGACCTGGCCATTCGCTGTGTGCAAAAGAACATCAAAAAGAACCAAGGGGTGAAGGACTGGCCCTGGTGGCGGCTTTTCACGGCTGTGCGGCCTCTGGTTGAGGTGCAGCTCTCTGAGGAGCAGATCCGCGGCAAGGACGTGAGTCAATGGGCATCTCACCCCCTCATTTTAGGACGCTCTTGCACTTTTAAAATTCATTTTATTGTTTCAATTAACTGCAGGCATTTATTTTCTTTTCCTCTGATTTCTTCCCTCCAAAAAAAAAAAATGGCATAACCTTCATAGCAAATATAAGCAAATCATAGCCATAGTCGTCCCAACCAAGGACTAGAGACTTGCCCAATAGTAAGAGTTACAGGTAGGATTTGAACTCGGATCTTCTCTGCTGCACCACAGGCTCAGGAGCCAGCTCTTGGGAGTTCAGGGCTGCTGTAGAGGACTCCCCTGACCAGGGCTCGGCCCACATGAAGCAGAAGGTGCCCACCCACTGAATGGGGCGTGTTGATTTTCACTGTGGCTGCCTCTCTTATCAGGAACAAACAGACATCTCGAGTCTGGGCTTGTCCCCTCAGTCCACAGCTTTTCCAATTGGTGGTTGGGCAGAGTTAGGTCATGGATCCCAGTGGGAAGGTGGGCTGGCCGTGTGGGACTGGGGGAGGTATTCCCTTGTCTGCTTCTAGACGTCCATTGAGTCTCCTCAGGTCCAAAACTGAGGTATTGGTTTGTTTTTTAGATCAAGTTTGGTTTGTCCCCCAAAGTTCCTGTTATAGGTCTCTAGACTGACAGTCATTGACTCTTGGATTTCCCCAACTTCCATCTGGGATCATCAGTTTAGAGCTAGGTCATCTAGTCCACTCACACCATCATTTTACAGAGGGGGGAAACTGAGGAACTGAGAAGTGATTTGCTTAAGGTTAAACAATATAGGTGACAGAGACGATCTGAACTCAGATATATGGCATCCTCAAAGAGACAGATTCTGGTGCCAGAATTCAAGACCAGGGCTCAAACTGCCCCCCTTTCTACAAAGTAGAACCCCCTTGCAGCTTCGTTGTCTTTGTATGGCCGATGCCTAACCCAATGATTGCCACACTCACTGACTTGTTGAGTTCTCTGCTTCTAGGAAGAAATTCAACAGCTTCGGAGTAAACTCGAGAAGGTGGAAAAGGAACGGAATGAGCTTCGGCTCAATAGCGACCGGCTAGAGACGCGAGTGAGTGGGCCTCCTTGACCTCTAGCCAGCTTTGCTGGCCATAGCAGAGACTAGCCGGGCAGGTGGGGCAGGGGAAGCCTCTCTCAGTGACCCGAGAGGAGCCTCACATCCCAGGGGGCGTTGCTGGGTGGTGGTTGCTCCGGTACCAGTCTCCAGGTGGGAGCTTGAATGGGGATGACTCTTCTCTTCCCCCTCCACCCCCACCCCAGATCTCAGAGCTGACATCCGAGTTGGCGGATGAGCGGAATACTGGAGAGTCAGCTTCCCAGCTCCTGGATGCCGAGGCGGCCGAGAGGCTCCGGGCGGAGAAGGAGATGAAGGAGCTGCAGGTGAGGAGGAACAGGATTGGAACTGCATGTTGTACCCCTCACCTAGCCATCCATTCACAGTTTTGAACAAAGCTATTCCAGCAGAGGGTTGGCTGTCCACAAGTGGGTGGGGGCAGGTGGAGAGAGGGCTTCTCCTGAGCACCCCCTGCCCTCCTACACTGCAGACCCAGTATGATGCCCTGAAGAAGCAAATGGAGGCGATGGAGATTGAGGTGATGGAAGCCAGGCTTATCCGAGCTACTGAACTCAATGGGGAGATGGATGATGATGATTCGGGTGAGTGTCTAGCCAGGAGTGGGGGTGGTAGGCAAGGAGTCAGAGACCCTAGGGTTGGGTACCTGGGAGCCCTTGAGCAGACCTTTGTTTACCCTTCCAGACCTCTGTCTTCTTACCTGTCAGATGAGGACGCTAGGGTCCTTAGGGATCCTTCTCGAGGGTTCTTAAACTGACCTAGGGGTTCTGGACAAATTTCAAGGAATCTATGAACTAAAATTATATTTTATTTGTTATTACCTCCCACTAAAATCGAGCATTTTCTTTGATTATTTAAAAATAGTATTTTGAGAAAGAGTCTGTAGATTTCACTAGCCTGCCCAAGGGGACCGCCATATCCAAAAGACCTATGATCCGTTGCTCCAAGAACACATAGCCCCACAGATTCCCTCTCTCAGTTAGGATCAGGGTGGTGGGGATCCTGTTGAGTTGGGGAGAGGCCATTCAGCCTTAACTGGAGGAGGAGATGCTGCCCTCCCCAGAGCCCTGCTTGAACCTCCAGCTCCAAACCACCTCACCACTTCATCCTATACTCTATCATTAGCTCAGCTCTTCTTCAATATGCCTGCCCCTCCCTGAGGTGCCCTGCCCTTCAATCTTTCCCATACCTTGCATGCAGGTGGGGAGTGGCGCCTCAAATATGAGCGGGCAGTGAGAGAGGTTGACTTCACCAAGAAGCGGCTGCAGCAGGAGTTTGAGGACAAGCTGGAAGTGGAACAGCAAAATAAGAGGCAGCTGGAGAGAAAGGTGAGTGTGGTGGGGTGAGAGAGCCAGCACTACATGGGAGACCAGTTGGTAGGCTTTTGGTAGCCAGGTGGTTAGGGTGACCCTTCTTTGTTTGCTTGGCGAGTTTTCTGGGAGGGTCCTGGTGTTGAAGTCCCCCTGAAGGGGATGGAGATCTCGAATTGGTCAGCTAGACCTACTTCCCTTATTTTACAGATAAAGAAATTGAGGTTCAGAGAGGGTAAATAATTGACTTGCCCATGGTCACACAGGCAGTAAGCATCAGAGGCACCTGGGTCCCTTGATTCCAAAGCCAGGGTGCTTTCTACTGTCCCACATGGCCTATGTCCTGATCCTAGTTCCCTGACTTCTGACCTCGAAGTGTCTTTTTTCCTCCCTGGGGGTGAGTAGTGACCCAAAGAATGAAAACTCACCTGGCCCAGCAGATGCCGCCTGACCCAGGCCAGACCATGCTTCACATTCTACTCCTTGACCTGTCTGCAGATGGGTCCTCTCTGGTCCCCTTTCCCCCCCTCCCCTCCCCATACCCCTCCCCACCTCTCCTCCCCTCTGGCTTTAGACAGAATCACAGCAGTGTCACTGTGGCTTCAGAAAAGAAGCTACCTGTTCCTCCACTGCCCCCCTGCCCCCCACCCCAGCCAGAGGCCAGCTCACCTTGTATCTGGATCCTCAAAGCTTAAACACACTTAAACAATGCTCCCTTCCTTCCTCCCTTCCCTCCTTTCCTTCCCTCCTTCCCTCCCTTGGATTCTTTTTCTTTTAGATTTTTGCTAGGCAATGGGGTTAAGTGGCTTGCCTTGCCCAAGGCCACACAGCTAGGTAATTACTAAGTGTCTGAAGTCGCATTTGAACTCAGGTCCTCCTGACTCCAGGGCTGGTGTTCTATTTCTCTTAAGCTTTCTAGAACTATTTATTTTTTCTTTATTTTAATTTCAGTTATCAAAAGTCAAATTTTTTTTTTATTAAAACAATTTAATCACCCCATGGGGGACAGGGAGGAGGAAACCCTTGTAGCATATGTGTGAGATCATTTCCCAAGTCAGCTGCATCCAAAGCAAGTCTCAGTCTGTGTCTGGAATCAGTCACTTCTCTGTTTCTGACCCAATAAGTTACTGTTCCTGATGTTAAACTCAACCCCTTCAACCTGATATCCCAGTCTCTCCATCCCCCTAACCCCATCTTTCCTCTGTCTCTCCTCTCTCCTTTCCTTCCTCCTTGTCTCCCTCTCCTCCCTCCCTTTCTCCTTCTCTCTCTCCTTCCCTCACTCTTCTCTCGGTCCTCTCTGCTCCCTCTTTCTTCTCATTCCCTCCATCTCTCCCTTTCTCTCACTCCTCCCCTACCTTTTTCTTTCTTTTATCCTTTTTTCCCTTCTCTTTCTTTCTCTCTCCTCCTTTTCTCTCCTCCCCTCTCTCTTTTCTCTCTCCCTGCCTCCCTCTTTCCTTCCTCTTCCCCTCCCTCTTTGCTTCCCTCCCTTTCTCTCCATCTCCTTTCCTCCTCCTCTCTCTCTCACTTCTTTTTTTGCTTCCTCTTCCTCCTACTCTCTCCTTCCCTTTATCCCTTTCTCCCTTCTCCCTCTCTCCTTCCTTCCTGCCCTCTCCCTCCCTTCCTCCCTTCCTCTGTTTTCCTTCCCTCTCCCCTCTTCTCTCCTCCTCTTCCCCTTCTCTATCTCTCTTTCCCATCTTCCTTCCCCTCTTCTCTCTCCTCCCTTCTTCCTCTTCCTGTCTCTCTTCCCTATTTCTCCCTCCCTTTCTTCTCCCTCCTCTCCCTTTCTCCTTCTTTCCCTCTGTCTCTCTTCCCCGATCCCCTCTCCCACTTGACCCCCACATCTTGCTTCCCTGCTCTGCCATCTCTGTCCCATGGCTCCTGAGTTGCCCTGACTCCCCACCCTCTTGGCTCCCCAGCTGGTAGACCTTCAGGCCGATAGTGATGAGAGCCAACGGACCCATCAGCAGCTGAAGAAGAAGTGTCAGCGCCTCACAGCGGAGCTGCAGGACACAAGGCTTCACCTGGAGGGCCAGCAGGTCCGCAACCATGAGCTGGAGAAGAAGCAGAGGAGGTAGGTGATTCGGGCCCAACTTGGGTCCCTGCCGTGGCTTGCAGGCACTCTTTCCTTTTCTTTCTCAGTCAAGGCAGGGATGCCCCAAGTCCCTCATGCTAAAAGATTCCCTGATACACTGTACAGGACCCCAACCACCATCCACCCTGGGCTGGGAAGAAAAGAAGAGGCCATGATGAACATTCCAGGTGCCAGATGAGGAACTATTTCCACATCTGCAATGAGCCTTCCAAATAAATTTGGGGCAAAGACCTTAGTAGCCAGGCCAGATATTGAGCCCATTTATGGCTACTCTGAACTCTCACGTTCTTCACTCCACTGCTAAGGCCAAGTTCGTCACCAACTTGAACCCGGTAGGATAGAGCAGCAGCTGAGGGTTCCCCAGAATCCAGGGCTCTCCCCTTCCTTGAAGGACCCCCAACCTCTGCCAGCCCCTGTTCCCTTTCACTCAACTTGACTCAGTTACAGAAACCCCCACCCCACCCTCCTGACTCTGATGCCATTAAACTGCAGAGTGAGAGATCCTTCCATCTCATTATGGTAATGATGCCAAGGAGGGGGGCCAAAACCCTCACTGGAGGAAATCCAATCTAAATTAATTTCCCTAGTGGGGGCTTCTTCATTAAGAGAGGAGGTAAAGCTTAGGAGCCTGTGCTTCCCTGGGGAGCAGAGGGAACCCCAGTGGAATGAGAACGGGTCCCGATTCCATTGTGAGGAGGAGAGGTACCTCTATCAATATCAAAGGGCTGGTGCCACCTGGGCACACCTTCCTCCAAATGGTTGTTGACCTCATCAAGCCTCTGAGACCTCAAGTAAGAGCAATGGCCATTGAATGGCAAGAGCTATAGAAGGAAACCTCTCACCATGATGCCACTGAACTTTCTGTCCTCAGTTCTCAGGGACTTATGGGGGCCCAGGGAGGGGAAGGGAAGGAAGGGCTTATTCCCCTGTAGATCCCTCCTACTCCTAAGAAAGAGACCATGAGCTTGGCCTCTGCCAACATGCCAGGGCTGGGTGAAGGGCTATTTCCACATCTGTAACGAGCCTTCAGAATAAATTGGGGGCAAAGGCCTTGATAGCCAGGCCAGATATTTGGCCTGTTTATGGTCACTTTGAGTCCCAGGCCCCCAGCAGTCTCCAGGACCCATCTTCTCCCCAGAGACAGGCATCCTCAGCAGCCACCTCTCCCCTGAATGCCCCGGATGAGAGTGCCAGCCTGGGCTAGTTACTGTGCTATGGAGCCCCCCCTGCCAGGCAATTTATTAAGTTTGACTGCCCGGAGTTTGTGGAGGGGGTGTGCCAGCATCTCAGTTTTGGATGGGACTGTATTTAGCTATTCAGAGAAGGTGGGAAGAGGAATTTCAGCAATTTGTTGGTTCTTTAGAGTCTCTGGGCGGGAAATGAAAGGCTGACAAGTGAAGGAGGAAAAAAAAGAGACCGCCCCCCAACCATGTGCCTGCTCAAGCTTACTGCCAATTGGGCATAGCAGGGAGGCAAGGGAGAGGAAAGTGGCAGCCCTGTGGGGTGGGGCTCCTGGGCAGGGTGTGCCTGCTCCCAAGGTCTGCCTCAGAAGCTGCTTGGATCCCCATCTTGGCCAGGGCCTCCCACATGGATGAGATGGTTTGAACTAGAAGGGGCTGGGGGCAGCTAGGTGGCACAGTGGATAGAGCACCAGCCCTGGAGTCAGGAGGACCTGGAATTCAAATTCGGCCTCAGACACTTAATAATTACCTAGTTGTGTGACCTTGGGCAAGTCACTTAATCTCATTGCCTTACAAAAAAAAAAAAAGAACTAGAAGGGACACCAGGCCAACCTCCTCATTTTACAGATGAGGAAACTGAGACCTGCATAGGTTGAATTTGAACTCAGTTCTTCCCTATTTCAGGTCCCATGCTGCCTCTCAGGTAACAGCTTTGGGACAAAGGGTTTGATGTTCTGTTTCTTTACATTCTGATGAGGGAGGAGCCTCTTAGACTTCCCTATGTCCATGGGGCAGAATAAATGACCTAAACCTGACTGCCTCAGGGGAAGAAGATGAGATTTAACTGCCACAAGGCCACAGCTTGATCTTTTTTTAAGCATATCCTTTTTGAGTTTTTGAGGCAATTAGGATGAAGTGATTTGCCCAAGGTTACACAGCTAGTATCTGAGGCTAGATTTGAACTCGGATCCTCCTGACTCCACCTAGATGCTCCTAACCAAAGAGCCAGTGCAATATATTGCTCTAGCTTTGGAATCAGAGAAACTGTGTGGCCTTAGGCAAGTCACTTAATTTCCCTGAGTCTAGGTTTCCTCCCTTTATAAAATGAGAAGGTTGGACTACATGGTCTGCAAGGTGATTTCCAGCCCCAGGTCTTGAGAGTCCGCTTCCTGCCAGAATTCTCTGCTCCATTCCCTTGCCCACAAGGGCCCGGTCATCTCTGGAGGCAGTAGGACAGATGTACCACCCCTCGGTGTGATGGTCTCCACTGATCTGTGTTCTGTCCTTTCCAGGTTTGACAGTGAACTCTCCCAGGCCCACGAGGAGACCCAGCGGGAAAAGCTACAGCGGGAGAAGCTTCACCGAGAGAAGGATGCTCTCCTGGCTGAAGTTTTCAGCCTGAAACAGCAGATGGAGGTGAGCAGAGGCTCCAAGCCCCCATCAGCAGTCTCCCAAACTCACTAACCCCATCCATCCCTAAAAAAATCGTCCCCAGAGTCAGAAATAGGGATGATCCATTTTCTTCTCTTGTTTTAGGAAAAAGACATGGACATTGCCGGCTTCACCCAGAAGGTGGTCTCCCTGGAGGCGGAGCTCCAGGACATCTCATCTCAGGAGTCCAAGGATGAAGCCTCTCTGGCCAAGATCAAGAAGCAGCTCCGGGACCTGGAAGCCAAAACCAAAGATCAGGAAGAGGAGCTGGATGAGCAGGCGGGGACCATCCAGATGCTGGAACAGGTAAGGGGGGGAGGGGGACTGATAAAAAAGGAGACAGCCACTGTCAGAGGAAGGAAGGAAACCAGGGCCTCCTCTGTACTAACTGCTTCACAGATATCTCAGTTGGTTCCTTCAACAACTCTGGGGGTAGTAGCCACTATTTTTGTCCCTATATCACAATTGGGGACACCAAGGTAAAGTGACTCACTTAGGGTCATTCAGTTCCTAAATTCAGTTCCTAAATGTCCGAGGTTGAATTTGAACTCAGATTTCATGGATTTGGGATCTAGTACACTGCTTCACTGAGTTTGCCTGGATAGTTGGGGAATTTTGTAGGAGGCCCATGCCTTCTCATCCAGCCTGAAGAGGGAAACCTCCCCCTTTTCTCTGTTAGCTCCCCCTATCCTATTTGATCTTCATGGTGCCAGCCCCCTAGGCTTCTCTGTAGATGACCAGCCACCACCCAGCAAGGACATTTACCTTCTCCAGAAAGGCCAGTCACACACCTGTGTCCTTGTGAAAGAAGGAGATGAAATTAAAGGGGAGCCGGTCTGGGTGGAGGTGGTGAGAAGTTACCTCTGGAAAAGGCTTTGAATATCACCTGCTAAGGAAACATTCCCTTCATGAATTCTGCCATCCAGTCAAACTATCCTTCTTACTGGCCCTCCCCCCATGAAACCCAATTTCCCATCGCCTAGCCTTTGTCCAAGGCTGTGTCCTATGTACTCCATCATTACTTCTTTGTCTAAAATTCCAGGTTTCCTTCAAAGCTCAGCTCAGTTCTTCCTCCATGATTCCAACTTCTGATGCCTTCCCCCTCCCCTTCAAAAAAAGATCTTTATGAATTGTACAGATTTTCTATCTTCTTAAATAAGTATCTCTGAAGGGCAGTGTTGCATAGTGGATAGAAAATTGGCCCCAGAGTCAGAAAAATCTGCACTGAGTAAGTCATTTCTTATCTCATTGCCTTGGGCAATTCTTTAAGACTGGGAGCCAGTCTGTCTTAGCAGAGCACACCAGTAAAATATTGGGACCAGTCATGTCTATTCCACCATGGATTGGAATAGCATATAATACCAAAGAATGCTGGGACTTGAAAGGAGGGGCTGTTACTGGGGGAATCTAGGAGATTAAAGACAAAATATGTTGATGAAAATCCATTTTGAAAAAAACATGATAGAATATAATATAAACTCCTTGAGGGCAGGGATGGTTGCATTTTTGTCATGGCTTGGGGTACAGTAGATGCTTAATTAGTGTTTGTTACTTGATTGATTGTGTTGGGGTACTGGGAATGAACTTCCTTGAAGGACTTCTCCTCTCCTCTGCTTCCAGGCCAAGCTTCGACTGGAAATGGAGATGGAGCGAACAAGACAGACACACGCAAAGGAGATTGAGGGCCGAGATGAGGAAGTCGAAGAGGCCCGCCAATCATGCCAGAAGAAGGTAAGGATGTCCACTTAACTACTAAGACACAGTACCAAACCACTTGGGGCTCCCCATTCCTTCCCCCATCCTCCCTAGGACTTGGGTATTTGTGCTGCAAGCCTTTGGGGGGACAGTCACCCAATGACACCTCCAGAATAGCCTGCCCAAGCCTAGCATCATGGAATCCTCCACCAAATGCTATTTTGACCTTCTTGGAAGGCCACATTCAAGAGATTCCTGGTCCTTGGGGGTTGCCTCTGCCCCCAGCATCTTAACCATCTGTGAGACCCTGCTTCCCTTCCAAGATGGTCTATGGAGAAGGAAAAAAGGCTGGAGATCGGCCTCTGGGCCTTCCTGATTGTTACTCAGGCTAATCATCCTGCTGTCTCTGGCTTCCTGGCTCCAGACCTGAAAGGGACCTCAGAGGTCCCCTAGCCCACCCATTTCCCTTATTTTGTAGATGAGGACACTGAGGCCTGGAAAGGTTGTCCCAGAGCTCCAAGGCATCTTTGGCACCCAGTCTAACTTATGCTTCCCCCCTCTTGTTGTCCTCATGTAGAAGGAACTCAGTGGAAAAGTGGGGTTTGTATGCTTCTTGGATATGTGGATAGGCACCAGAGAAGCCAATGTTTTCTTTTTTCCTCCCCATGGCTTTAGTTGAAGCAGATGGAGACACAGCTCGAGGAGGAATATGAAGACAAGCAGAAGGTTCTTCGGGAGAAGAGAGACCTGGAGAGCAAGCTCACTGCCCTGAGTGACCAGGTAGGGAAGGGCTGGGGATGGGGATCAGCTGGGAGGCTGTGATAGCAGCAAGCAGAACTTGGCCAGGCTGCCATCCCCTTACCCCATATTCTCCAAGAACCATTTTGGGTCATAGAGGTCAAAGGCTGGGCCAAGCCCCTCAGCCATGAATGGCCCCCAAGAGGGACTCTGCTCACCTAGGCAGGGCTGGTTATAAGTCATCAAAGGGGGATTTCAGGACTATGAGAGAGAGAGAGAGACAGAGAGAGACAGAGAGAGACAGAGAGAGACAGAGAGAGACAGAGAGAGACAGAGAGATTCACAGAGAGAGACAGAGAGATTCACAGAGAGAGACAGAGAGATTCACAGAGAGAGACAGAGAGATTCACAGAGAGAGACAGAGAGATTCACAGAGAGAGACAGAGAGATTCACAGAGAGAGACAGAGAGATTCACAGAGAGAGACAGAGAGATTCACAGAGAGAGACAGAGAGATTCACAGAGAGAGACAGAGAGAGACAGAGAAATAGATCAGATAGTTGGATAGATGGATAAGACTGAGGGATAGATTGATAGAGATTTAGAGAAAGATAAATAGGTATACAGAGAAATGGATAGAATAGATGGATAGCTGATTAGATAGATACTCAACTAAAAATAGGTAAGATGGTTAGATAAACTAAAGAAAGAAAAAGCATCTGATAGATACAGAAAAAAGATAAGATAGTTGGATTAATAGAAAAAGAAAACAATGAACAGATACCTGGGGAAATAGATACACACAAGCATAAATGGATACATATATAAATAGATGGATTGATTGATAAATGGATTTATGAAGCTCTTAGCACTTTGCTAAGCCTTGAAGACAAGACCCCACCTCAAATACCTCACATCTAATGGGAAAAGGCAGCACCTACAGGAGATCTGGGAGGGAGCAGGGCAGGGGGCCAACTGGTGAGTGAGGGGAGAAGTTCAGAGAACAAAGTGAAGCCTGGGGGCCTTCTCCTGAAGCATCTGGACTAGGGGGTCACTAGTCAGGAGAGTGGGACCTTAGGGTGGGAAGGTATTTAGTGAGAAGTCTGGAGAGCAAAGTGATTACCTCCTAAAATAGTGGGGATAAAATTGGGGAATGGTGAGGAGGTGGCCAGCAAGGCCTCACAACCCATGTTCATGCAGGTGAGTCAGAGGGATCTTGAATCTGAGAAGCGCCTACGGAAGGACCTGAAAAGGACCAAGGCCCTGCTGGCAGATGCCCAGATCATGTTGGATCATCTGAAGAACAATGCGCCCAGTAAGAGGGAAATCGCCCAGCTCAAGAACCAGGTACTTTTGAGTGATGGCCCCGGGATTCACCCCAGTCATGCAGGGACCTTAGGAGTCATCTAGTTAACCCCACTGGAGGAGAAAGTGAGACCCAGACAGGTCACCCAAGTGGTAAGTCATCAAGAGTCCGAGTTTGAACTCAGGCCCCTGGGGTCCCGCTAGTCAGCAAGCACTCCACCCTTTGTATCTCTGCTGCTAACACAGCAGCCTACATGTAGGCATTTATATTTGCTTACAAATTTGTTAAATCAAGCTATAATTGGTTCTTCTGCCATTCTTGAGTTTTGATCCATCGCAAAGGGAAAGACAGAGTTCCTCCAGTTGCTACATCCCCCTCCCTTCAAACATTCCATCATGCCTTTCCCAAAGTCTCTGAAGGCCCCAAGAGGCCACTGAAGCAACACCCCCAATCTGTACCCAGTGTTACCCATTTGGTCAAGAGAATCATAGGATCAGAATGACAGAATTCAGGATTGGGAGACCACTTCATGCCAGTCGGATCAGAAGGGTCCTCCTCTGGCCCTGCCAACTTGAATCTGATCCCACAATCCTCATAAAAGATGACCCAATCTATCTGACATGCATTCATTTATCAAGCATTTATTAAACACGTACTAGGTACTGGCACTGTGCTAGGGATGCAAAGACAAAAAAAATAAAAAAGAAATATTCTAAATGTCCCCCCCCCCTTAGGAGGTGCCCAGACAGTTATGGCAATATTAATAATAACAAAAATAATATTAACAACCAATATTTATGTAACACAATATGCCAGACATTTTGCTAAGGGTTTTATAATTATTCTCTCATTTGACCCTCACAACAATCTTGAGAGGTAGGTCCTCCATTTTGCAGATGAGGACACTGAGGCAGACAGAGGTGAATGTGACTTGTTCAGGGTCACAGAGCTAGTAAGTATCTTTATAGATAGATAATCTATAGAAGGATAGATGACTGGGAAGACACAAGCACATACCTAAGTGGACATAGATGAATAGATGATACATACATGGCTATAGGAAAATCGAGAGCTGGCTGGATATATGCATAGAAGTGAGCCACATAGATATGTAAGAAAATCAATAGGTAAATAAGAAGATATATAGACAGAAAAGATAGATAACTAGATAAGAGTTTTGGGATTGGTTTAGAATTATGGTCTGGATTGAGACTGGGGTTGGGCTGACTCCAGGTCCCACCCTCTATCCACTACATTGCCCATCTGTCCTGAAGATTAGGGTGGGGGGCATCTCTGACTGTCTGTTCCCCATTGGGCGGACTCTTTGTTCAGCTGGAAGAGTCAGAGTTCACCTGTGCAGCCGCTGTGAAGGCAAGGAAGGCGATGGAGGTAGAAATCGAAGACCTTCACCTCCAGATTGATGACATCTCCAAAGCCAAGACAGGGGTAAGAACTCGGGAAAGGGAGATGATGCTATCATTGGTGGGCAGTGGGGGCTGGAGTGAGATGGAGCTTTGTTGACCCTCTCCAGACTAATCGTCCTTCAGAAACTCTCCATTGATTCATCACCTTCCTTGACAGAGTCAAAGTGCTTTGTCCAAGGTTATACAGGCAATGAGTTTTCAAGGTTTTATAAATCTAGAAAATGGAAATCTCCCCTTTTTACAGTTAAGGAAACTGAGGCACAGGATTGGTGATATGACTTAATCAACACAGGTAGTAAATATCAGAGTTGAGATTCAAATCTAAGTTTCCTAATTTCATCTCTTCCCTTCTCGCTTTCTCCTTCTAACCTGAGCATCCTCCATCATAGATTTCTGGCTGGAAGGGGTCTCAAAGCCCATCAAGTCAGACAGAGCAAAGTAATAAGCATCAGAGATGACCTTGGAATCCAGACCCTCTGCTGTCAGAGCTGGGGGGGGGGTCTTTCCACTGGCTTCTAAAATTAAATAGCTCCTTTCCCTACTGCCTTAGATCAGGGCTGTTGAAATGGACTCACCCTACCACCTTCT
Source organism: Macrotis lagotis (assembly GCF_037893015.1). Lineage (NCBI taxonomy): Eukaryota > Metazoa > Chordata > Mammalia > Peramelemorphia > Peramelidae > Macrotis > Macrotis lagotis. The sequence continues at coordinate 240,127,661 of NC_133662.1, read as the reverse complement.
TCTCTTTCCATCCCCAACCTCCTCCCCCTCAAGTGGAAAATTCTGCCCCCATAGGAAGGGGAGGTGGCTTTGGATCAGGCTGGTGAGAGAAGACAAACCCAGGGAGGTCCTTCCTCCCTATTTAAGCACCTGTGTTGGGGGGGCTTGGCCACAGCCACAGCCTCATAAATAAAGGCAGCTAATGTGGCGGATGATGTAAACAGGTACCCAGAGATCCATAGAAGTACCAGTAAGAGGGAAGGATGCTCTTCCCCGCTCCCCGCCTGCCCAGACCCGGCCTGCTGATGGAAAGCACAGGGTAATTAGAGCCCTTATTTAATGTCTTCTTTTTAATTCCTCGCCTCCCTCTCGGCCTATTGACGGAGAATTCATTATAGTGATTTGAACCACCGGCACCTGCTTAGGGCCAGGGGACTGGGGAGGGGGGGCAGCACTAAGAGGAAGCAGAGGGTTCGAGGCAGTCATGATTGGGGGCCGGGGAGCCCCTCCTACTTCCCATGACAGCCAGGGGGCTATCAAGAGATGCCAATCTCCCAGGTTTGATTTACCCCTGTGGCATTTGAGCTCCTCAGCAGTTTGCAGGTGAATGATTCAAACTCCCTAATTGTGTTAAAAAAGGCTGTTACAGAATTACCATTTTATTTAAATCCAAGTTAATAAATTTCTTGGCTGAGGCCTTCCCCAGCTCCCCACAGCCTGGTAACAAGATGGATGGGGCAGAGAAGGAGCCAACACAGTCGTTTTGGTTTGGAATTACAGGCTAATAGGTTCATTTATTTGCTAGAGCCACTGTTGTCTGTCTTCTCCTCTCCCCTGTCTCCTCCCAGAAGTAGGAAGAGTTGGGGGTGCAGCGAGGCCTTGGGGAGGTAGGAATCCAAAGCAGGGACCTGAGCACCAAGGCTAAGACTTTCCCCACAGGCTTTGCCCAAGGCAAGGGAGTCAGTCCTTTCTTGAAGGCTGTTTGCTCCATGAAGACATTTGTTTCTTCATCTGAGGACTTCCCCTGAGACATCTCAGGGGGTGCTCTGGAAGGTCCATCATACACTGGGGGGCATTCAACTCTGGCATGAGGATGTGGGAAAGATGCTTCTCTCTTGCCCTAGAAGCAGTATCTGTTCACAGATCTGCAATGAGGAGGGACCTCAGGGACCATCTTGTTGAACCCCCTTCATTCTGCTGATAGGGAAACAGGTCCAAGATGGTTAAGTGACTTGCCCAGTGTCATACAGGTAGTAAGTGTCAGAAGCAGGATTTAAACTTAACCCATAGGATCCTAGAAGTATTTAGACCACTCTGAGACCACCTGGTACAATGCCTCTCATTTTCCAGAAGATGAACTGAAGTCTAGGGTTGTTAAGTAACCTGCAGGACATACACAGCTAGGTGTGAGGAGAGTCGGAGTGAGAGCCCATGCCTACTGGCAAGTCTCTGGATCTTTCTGGGGTTTTTTTGGTTTCTATTTTTGCAAGGTAATGGGGTTAAGTGACTTGCCCAAGGTCCCACAAGTAGGTAATTATTAAGTGTCTGAGGCCGGATTTGAATTCAGGTCCTCTTGAATACAGGGCCGGTGCTCTATCCACTGCCCCACCTAGCTGCCTCAGCCTCCGGCTCTATCCATGGTTCCTCATTACTGAGATATATCTTGGGATCATATTTCTCAAAGTGGCAGGCACCCCCAAACACTGCCTAGGCTAATCCTCTCATTTTACAGATGAAGAAACTGAGGCCTCCAAGAGGAAATCATCTATTAAGCACTTACCAAGCATCAGATACTATGCTAAATGCTAGAGATACAAAGAAAGGCAAAAAATAATCCCTGCTCTCAAGTACAGTCTAATGGGGAAGAGAGGGGTGGGACAAGATTCACAGAGTTCCACAGGTTGGAAATGTCCAAAGCAGGATTTGAACCCAGATCCCTGGTACTTTGCACCTTGTCATGGCTGAGGAACTGACACTGGAGAGGGCCTAGCAGCCTGTCTAAGACGATTGTCTCAGGAGCAGCTCCCTTCTGGATTCACCCTTTGAGTCTGGACCCTGACAGTCCCGTCTACTGCCTCTCCCCAGCTAGAGGAGCAGGTGAGCCGCCTTCAGCGAGAGAAGAACGAGATCCAGGGCCGGCTGGAGGAGGACCAGGAGGACATGAATGAGCTCATGAAGAAGCATAAGGCCGCCGTGGCACAGGTATGGCCCCTGCCTGTCTACGCTCCCTCTTCTTGTCTGAACACAGAACTAACGCAGGCACTGCTCCCTTGCATAAATACCTCTGGCTCCCTGTTGCCTTTAGGGCAAACTGTCTACTCCTCTGTTCAGCTTTGGAAGCTCCCCATGACCTGGCCCCATTCTGCCTTTCCAGTCTCCCTGGACATGAGCTCCCCAGGACTCCCATGCTCTTCAGCATAGCCAAAGTGGCTCCCTCCTCTTTGCTCCTCACTTATAACTCGCATTTCCCCTCTTTGTCTTTGCATTGGCAAGACCTCATGCCTGGAATGCTCTCCCTCCTTACCCTTACCTCATAGCTCCCCTTTCTTCCTTCAAGAGGCCTTTCCTGATCCCTCTCAATACATCCTTATTGCCCCCCCCCCGTTAGAACATCAGCTCCCCAAGGGCAGGCTAGTTTCACTCTTTGCACTTGGTATGGTGTCTACCTTAGTAGGTCTGTTTTTTGTTTTATTTTTGCAAATCAATGGGGTTGAGTGACTTGCCGGAGTCACACAGCTAGGTAATTATTAAGTGTCTGAGATTGGATTTGAACTCAGGTCCTCCTGATTCCAGGGCTGGTGCTCTATCCACTGCATCACCTAGCTGCCTCCCACATAGTAGGTCTTAATACTTGAAGAATTGATAGATATCAAAGGCATGTCCTGTGTCTTAATATCAACACTTGACTCTGATGTTTGGGGTAGGACTTGTTTATCCCCAATCAAACTCCTCTTTCCATAAAAAATTTTCAAACGTTTATCAAGTCCCTACTGTTTTGTCAGACTCTGGTTTGGAGTTTTGCCTCCAAAGATAGAAAGGCAAAAATACCAAAGCCCCTGCCCTGTGGAAGATGACCATCTTCATTCTTTCCCCAGGCTTCCCGGGACCTGGCCCAAATGAATGACCTCCAGATTCAGCTGGAAGAGGCCAATAAGGAGAAGCAGGAGCTTCAGGAGAAGGTACAAGGCCTTCTGCTTGCTGGAAAAAGAGATGCTGGGTTACCTATGTGTTGGGGAAGGGTTGCCCTGGGCTGTCAGAGAGGGCTCTCAGGTCCCAGAGGAAGGGCACATGCCCATTGAACTCCTTTCCTGGTCCCCTGGCAGACTTCAGGACTTGATCTTCCTCATTTCTGGTTCCCTTTGGGTCTTGAGCCTCCCTTTTACTCTCTGTAGAGAAAGTACAGACCAGGGGAAGCAATATCCAGAGTAGGTGGGAGAGGATTCTGGCTTGACCCCCATGCCTTTCTTGCCCTTCCTCCAGAGCCTCCTTTGTTATCTCTTCTTGTTACCCAGCCAGTCCTCAGACCCTGCTCCTTCCCTGGTCCTGGGCTAGGTCCGTGGGCTGGGAAAGGCCCTTGGTGATTTCTCCCTCTCCTCCTCCTCCTCCTTATCCTCTTCCTCTTCCTCTTCCTCCCAGATGCAAGCTTTGCAAAGCCAAGTGGAGTTTTTGGAGCAATCCATGGTGGACAAATCGTTGGTGAGCAGACAGGAAGCCAAGATCCGGGAGCTGGAGACTCGCCTGGAATTTGAGAAGACCCAAGTGAAGCGCTTGGAGGTGTGTACTGTCTTCTTGGGTTGGGAGACAACCTGACCTTGGATAGAAAGGCAGACGGGGCCCTGGGCCACAAGTCAGTGATAGTTATCTGAGGAGATGGGACTATAAATTGGTAGAGACTTTGAACAGAGACTAATCCACTTCTCTTAGTTTGTAGATCAGGAAACTGAGACTCGGGGACTTACCCACAGTCACCTAGGGAGGATTCAAACTAAGATCATAGGATTCTATATAAATCATCGATCTTGAGCTAAAGAGGCCCTCCGATCCCATGCAGCTTAAGCAACCTGTTTAGCAGATGAGAAAACTGAAATTGGGGGGGAGAAGTTCCTTGCCTGAGGTCCCGTGGGTAGTTAGTATTAGAGTCCCTATCCCCTATGGTGCATAGGCTTCCCACAAGGATCCATCTCAGCAGAGTAGCTCAGGGTCGAGGCTTCCATTCCATTTTCTGGGACCCATCTCTCATGACAGGACCCTCTTTCCCCGGTATCATGTACCACACTGGATAAAAAATTCATTAGAAACTGTCCCCTTCCTACCTGGAAACCAGGCAGGTGCCCAAGAATGTCCCTCTGAGCTCCCCCAAGGGGCCATTTCCTCCCAGGACCCTCCCCTTCCCCTGCTCCTTCTCTCCTCATCACTGAACTCCCCAGTCAGGGGATGAGGGGGAACTCCTGGGCCCTGCCTCCCCCCACCTGCTTGATATTCTGCTTCAGTGCCTGCCTTCTGCCAAGGGACCCCAGCAGCGGCTTTTCGTCTTCATATTTTCCTGGCTGCCCCCTCCTACTCTCCTATCCATCTCCCCTCCCTCTTCCCTCCCTCTCCACTCCTCAGCAGAACCATAAATATCCAGTGAACCACAACCCTGACTGCTCCCCTCCACTCCCCTCTCCCTCTTTCCTTCCCCTCTCCTCTCATTCTTTCTTCTCTCCTCTCATTTAATTTCTCCTCACCCATCTGTTCTTCCCTTCTCTGCCTCTTCCTCCTCTCCTTTGTTTCCCCTCCTTGCTTTCCTCTCCCTTTTCTTTTTTTAACTAATTCCTCTCCTCCCTCTTTGCCTTCCCTCTCTCCCTCTCCTATTCTCATTTTCCATCTCCTCTCCATTTCCCTCCCTTTACTTCCTTCTCCCCTTTTCTCTCCCTTTCCTTTATTCCTCTTTCTCCTCCTTCTTTCCTTTTCTTCTTCTTTCTCCTTCCCTCCCTCCCTTTAGTCCTTTCCCTTTCCCCATCCTTCTTCCCTCTCTCTCTCCTTTCTGTCCCTAGTCTCTCCCTTTTTTCCTTTCCCCATTTCCCCTTTTTCCTTCTCACTTTGCCCTTTCTCCCCCCCCACCATTCCCCTCTCTCTCCCTCCCTCCCTCCCTCCTCCCCTCTTTTCTCCTCTCTTCTGCCCCTCTTCAGCCCAGATTATTCACAAAGGATCACATGCTGCAATCCCCCAATGCTCCAGCCTCCTTTCTCTTTAGCGCCAGGCAGGGAAGAGACTCTGTGGGAGGAAGGCTGGCCACTGCTACCCTTCCCCTTACTTCCTAGCTCTATCTCAGCCAGATCCAAGTACTGTCATTATTTCCTAGCACAGCTTTCCTGTTCTCTGTCTGGCATCCCTCGGCACAAGGTTTAGGGGGGTGGTAAACTTGGGGTTGGGGCCAAGATGTGACTTTCATGGAGGATGTCAGAGTTTCTACATCTCACTGACAGCTCAGGTCTGCAGTTAGGCCTTTGGTCTTGCCTTTTCTTGTTCCCCTTTCAGTGACCTGGCGTAGGGGTGATGGGTGGACCTTAAGAGCCTAGCCTTGGGACTGGAAGGAACCTCATTGTCATATTGTTCAAGTTCATTTATTTATTTATTTTGAATTTTACAATTCCCCCCCCATTCTTGCTTCCCTCCCCCACCCCCACCCCCCACAGAAGGCAGTCTGTTAGTCTTTACATTGGTTTCCATGATATACATTGATCTAAGTTGAAGGTGTTTGAGAGAGAAATCAGATCCTTAAGGAAGAAAAATAAAGTATAAGACATAGCAATAATAAGAATGGTTATTTTTAAAAATTAAAGGTAATAGTCATTGGTCTTTGTTCAAACTCCACAATTCTTTCTCTGGATACTGGGTCTACAGAGGACAGATATTCTCTGGATATTCTCCATCACAGATACCTCCAAATTGTGCGTGATTGTTGCACTGATGGAATGAGCAAGTCCATCATAGTTGATCATCACCCCCATGTTGCTGTTAGGATGTACAATGTTTTTCTGGTTCTGCTCATTTTGTTCAGCATCAGTTCATGCAAATCCCTCCAGGCTTCCCTGAATTTCCATCCCTCCTGGTTTCTAATAGAACAATAGTGTTCCATGACATACCTATACCACAGTTTGCTAAGCCATTCCCCAATTGATGGGCATTCACTTGATTTCCAATTCTTTACCCCTACAAACAGGGCTGCTATGAATATTTTGTCCAAGTGATGATTTTACCCCTTTTCATGATCTCTTCAGGGCATAGACCCAGTAGTGGTATTGTTTATTGTCCTTTAGGCATAATTCCAAATTGCTCTCAAGTCCCTCATTTTCTTGATGAGTATTTGGGGGCCAAGAGAGTTATATGACTTAGTCACAATCATACAGGTTATAAGTGATCAAACCAGGATTCTATCCATGTCCTATACGTGTGTGTGTATGTGTGTGTGTGTGCGTGTGCGTGCATGCGTGTGTGTCTCAAGTTCACTAGGAAGGCTGCAGCCTCCCATCTGCTACCTCCTCCACCTTCCTTAGCCTCCCCTGGCTCCATCCTTCAGTCATTTCTAACTAGAAAAGCAATGCATTAACTTGGAACTTAGAATATCAGGACAGACTAAGTCTTCCTATTTTATAGAGGAGAAAAATGAGGCTTAGAAAAGACGATATGACTTCCTCAAGGTCACACAACTAATTAGAGACAGAACTAGTACTATGCTTGACTGTTGGCTCTCCCATTGCCCACCCCCACCTTCTCCTTTTTGGCCAGCTCTCCCATCTCCTCCTTGGTCCCGAGCTGCTGCTAATGATGCTAGTTTTGTTCTTTGTCTGCTCTCTGCATTGCCTCCTTGGTTCATTTCCCATCCCTGAACCTTTGCCTGAGCTGTATCCCATATCTGGAATGCTCTTCATCCCCATTCCTCTTTTGGATTCCCTCTTCCTTCAAGGATCATCTCAAATTCTCCCTTCTGCAAGCCTGTCCCCTCCAGCTGTTTGTTCCTTCCCCTCTCTGTATACATACCTTGTATGTACATTGGTGACTATTAATGTTGTGCCCCCTTGAGGGCAGGCATTGCTTTTGCCTTTCTTTGTATATTCCCAGAACTTAGTGCCACATCTAGAACATTGTAGGCATGGTTGACTTACTGACCTGCTAACTGGCTGTGAGAAAAAATACTTTTTGGCCTTTGAGACAAGATTCCCAAGAGTTGAGCAAGGCTTAGATGCAGCCCTCCCTGAATAGACAGAGATGAATAGGATAGATGAACTTTTGAGGTCCCATCTGGCTCTACCTCTCCAAGGCGGGCCCCCCGCCTCAAGGAAGGCCACACTTCCCCTCTCAGTCCTCAGCCCACTTGCTCTACCTTCCTTCTCTGTCCTCTGTAGAACCTGGCTAGCCGGCTGAAGGAAAATATGGAGAAGCTGACGGAAGAGCGTGATCAACGCAGCGCTGCAGAGAGCAGGGAGAAAGAGCAAAACAAACGTCTCCAGCGGCAGCTACGAGACACCAAGGAGGAGATGGGAGAGCTGGCCAAAAAGGAGGCTGAGGCCACCCGCAAGAAGCACGAGCTGGTAACTGTCTAGCCGGCCGGGGAAGGGTGCGGGCAGCCCATCCGTAGCAGAGGTGTTCTGGTGGTATCCTCCCTATCACAGTGACAACTGTAGCTGGAAAGGCCTTGGCCTTGACCCTCCAGCATTTTATCCATTGCACCTGATTGGGACTGACCCTTCAAAGTAGAGGGTGGGTGTGTGGCAGGGGAACCTGGTGAAGGGAGCCACTTTTGTTGGATGAGAGAGAGGGAGTCCAGACAGTTTGACTGGGACTGGGACAGATATAAGAGAGGAAGGGAATCAACTGTTCTCTACCTGAAGAGAAGCGATTAAACAAACTACCGTAGCCTAGAGTCTTATAAAGTCCATGGACCAATGGCATTACATCCATGATGAACACGGGCAGGTGGGGGTGTTAGACTAGGGCACCTCACCAGGGGCTAGGATCCTCTCTCACAAAATGGTGGGGTATTGTGCTCTCCCTAGGAGATGGACCTGGAGAGTCTGGAAGCAGCCAACCAGAGCCTGCAGGCTGACCTGAAGCTGGCCTTCAAGCGCATCGGGGATCTGCAAGCCGCCATTGAGGATGAGATGGAAAGCGATGACAACGAGGACCTCATTAACAGGTGTGTGGGGTGGCAGCAGCTGTGGAGGTAGTGGAGCCCTATCCCAAGAACGAGAGGCTGAGACTCGGGCCACGTGGGGCCAGGCTAGAGGAACAAAGGAGGCAGAGTAGTTCCCCAGTCACCATCTTATCCTCCATGCTGGGTACCAGGCCCAGCTCATGGACTTGGGAAGCTCAAAGGGAGCTGCCAGGGTAAGCATCCCTTTCAGCCCCTCCCACCCTTGCCTATCCCCACCCCCATCCTACAACGCGCCTGTCTCCCTCCCAACCCTCAGCCTGCTCAGGATGAGTTATTCCCCTGTTTAGCTGTGTTTCCGATGGCGCCTGTCCCAGTCCAGGGAGAACAGAGATTTAAGGGCCCGGCGCCTCGTTACTGTGCCAGCGATTTCCTCTCATAAAACCCACCCAGGGAACAGTTTAGCTGAGACAGATTTGTAGTCTCAGGCTGAGGAATCTGGGAGGCCAGAGGATGGGACGCTGTGGGACTGAGGGGCTAGCCATACTCTTTTCTTAGACTAAGTCTTTTTCCCCCTCAGAAATCCTCTCATGAATTTTTCTAGGCACTTCTCCAATTTTCTTGTCCCATTCAACCTCCCAATTTCATTGCCTAAAGGAATTCTTCCCTTTTGCCCAGTTAAGGCCCAGTGGCAGCCTGCCAGGTCAATCCGGTCTTGGGCAGAAATGAAAGGGCATGTCCATGGGCAGAAGGTGACTTTAGGATAAGATCATGGATCTAGAGATGGCAAGGACCCCAGAGACCATCTAGTGCAGTATTCTCAATTGACAGATGAGGAAACTGAGACCTAGGGAGATGAAGCAATTTCCCCAAAGTCCCTAAGGTTAAGTATTTAGTGACAGAATCTTTCTTTGAACTCAGATCCTTTACCAACCCAGCATTAGTCCACCCAAAAGCATGTCCAGGATGCGGCAGCATTGGCAGGGTAGCCCCCTCTCTCCCTTTCCCCACCTCATGCCCCCTCCTCCCCAGTCTCCATTTCCTTCCAACTCAGGTGATTTGTCTGCCATCTTCCTCTGGGCCATCTTGTCTTTATTTTTATTTTTTCCCATTTCTAGTTTGCAAGATATGGTGACAAAGTATCAGAAAAGAAAGAATAAGCTGTGAGGACCAAAGCCTTTGCATTCTCTATTTTTTGTTGTGTGGCGTCTTCTAACCCTCGATTCCATGTTATCTCCCCCGCCGCCAGGGGCGGGGGCCACTCTGCTGCATGTAGCATGTGGGCACACATCTCACCTTCTTTGTTCAGCCTCTAACTTTTAACATTCCCCCCTGCATTTTCTAAATAAGCCTTGAGCAGGAAGGATTGGGGCCCGCAGAAGTTCCCTTAGGGACAGGGGACTCAGAAAATAGCAGCTCTTGGGGGGTGGGGGCAGGTAGTGAGGTGGTTATTTCTACCTGGTAAGGAAACTCATCCTTGGAATGGGGACCAGGGAGCTGAGACTGCCCCAGTCGAGGGTCAGAAGAGCTGCCCAGGCCTCTGAGTTCATGTCTGTGATCCTACCATCCTCTCTTGTGATTCTCAGGGTTCTGCCAAGCAGAACCCTTCATCACATGTCCACAGCCGTTCTTTCATTAGGTTCCAGCTTCCTCAACCCTCCTCCCATTGGAATTCTCTCTCCTAGTTACAAGCAACTCCTCCAACCCAGAGCCTTAACATTTCTCATGCCGAGGGCCTCTGGGGTAGTCTGATCAACCCAGTGGACCCCTCAGAACAATGCTTTTTAAATAATTGAGGGAAATGCTCCATTTCAATGAGAGATTAGAGAAAATTCAGCTGTATTTCTCCCCCACTATCTAAGCTCATGGATTCTTTGAAATCTCTCCATGAATCCCTTAGGGGGTCTGTGGACCCTCCAGGTTAAGAACCCCTGCTCTGGCCTCCGTTCCTTTGAAGCAGACCAGAGATTGAAGCGGAATTGATCTCAGTCCTTCCCCTCACATGGGGCCTGAACTAAAATGGAAGAAGCTAGACCAATTGGTTTTTTGGTCAAAGGTCTCATGACCTTGTTTGAGCAGACACAGGAGGGGACTCTAACATTGACCTTGTCTGGGAGAAGCATTCAGGCAAATAAGCCCCAGCACCCTCTCCCAAGACTGAGGCATGACAGCAAATGCCAAATGGAGAAGACTTGATTGCCTGTGCGTATCCTGGGCTTTGGGAGAGCCCTGTTTGAGTGTGAGTGTATGTCTTTGTGTGTGTATGTCTCTGTGTGTGTGTGTGCGTGCTCGCACACACATCTTTGAGGTCGTACCAGGGTCCCAGGCCCATTCTCATTTTCCATCTTCTTCTCCTGGCTCTTTAGAGAGCAGGAGGGAGACAGGTCCCCATCCCCTGGGTTCGTTCGGGCATGGCCCTGAGCCCCTCCCCCCATTCCTCCTGCCTGCCCCACAGGGCTCTTCCCAAGGCTAGGATGGGCTGGCAGGAGTGAAGAAATCCATAAGAGCTAATGATAAATGTAATAGTGTGTAACAGTGATAGAGGGCCGCTGGAGCCCACTTGTCACACACAATTAATATACCCCGCCGTTCTGTCTCCGTTTGTTTGTTCCCCCGTGATTTGGCTCCCAGTTAACTAATAGCAGGCAAGCCTGGACATAAATTGTGTTTGACTCCAAGTTTAATTCTGGCCATTTAAAAACTCTACTGCCCCCTGAGCCTGCCTGCCCCTAGAGTTGGTTTACTGGCCTTGATTGTTTTACGGGAAATGACTCAAGCTTCATCCTCACCCCGCCAGAAGGGGAAAATGGGGTGGGCACCCAGTGGCCCAGTTGGCAGTCTGCTATCTAACAAAGAGGAATCTTATTCTGAGCCTCTGCTTGTGGCTGGGTGTCCAAGAGTGGTGGCGGCAAGCTGATAAAATGCGCATTTAAGATGGGTCTCTGTAGCAGCCCCTGGTCTTAGCGGTTCCAGCCATATCCTCGGCCATGCCCGGGGATGCCGGGGCACCGGGCCGGGCCGACTTGAGCCGCTCCGGGCCCTAGAGCTGAGTTATTGAGCGTGGAAGGGAGGGCCGGAAAATAATGTTTCGATTTACTTATAGATACAGTTGTTATTGCCATAACCTTAATGAAAGCGGTAAACAGTGTAGCATTAAGGGAGATTTATACAGAAATCCTTTTAACGTGTAGACATAGATTCGGCCTGCATTCGGCACCAGTGATCAATATGGTTATGAACGGCGGTGATAAATTAGGGAGCTTGGAAGCGGGAGAGGGAGGGGTTGGGAGGGTTGGGGGGTTCTTTTTTTATACAGAGGCATAAATCAGATGGCAGTGGTGTTCTGTGGTACCCATGCATCCCTGTAAATCTGCCTGGCATGGATGGCACACAGCTCGCATTACAGAGGTCTGGGCTGGCTGCTGTTAAACCCTGTTTACTCAGGGCTTCCGCTGGCCCTGTCTTTGCTGTAATTTTGCGTTTGACAGAAGCCCATAAAACCTACCTATTTATTCTTCCTCCCCAGGAGCAGGGCTCTCACATGGACCCATAAGAGCATCGGGTGGTTTGTGTGTGTGTGTGTGTGTGTGTGACTATTTAAGAACATAATTCAAGAGCCAGGCCTCTCCTGTTGACACAAATGAAAGGAAATTTATACCAAAAGAAACCCTGGTATTTCTATAGCAGAGAGATGTGAAGGAACTGGCAATATTTTTTGCTTGCTAAATTTCAGAAGCTTGGGTTTTTCCCCCCTCTAACCAATCAATCAGCAAAACCCTGTTAAAGGACATCCAATGAGCCAGTCATGGGAATACAAAGGCAAAAATGTAGTCCCTTGCTCATCAGGAGTTAACATGCTGCCAGTGGAGACAACGTAAGCATGTATACAAAATATCCATGAATCAATGCAAAGTTATTTTGGGGAGGAGGCACTGGGATCTGGCAAACTGAGGGGAGAGTAGAGGGATAGGGAAAGAAGGTCATCCTAGAAGGCCTTTTCTAGAAGGGGGTGCCATGGCCAAGCTTTGAAGGAAATGAGGCATTCTTAGAGGTAGAAGTGAGGAAGGTTAGCTGCCTAGACAGGATGGGCAGGAAGTGGAATCTGTATGAGGAGCAGTTTGACTGGAAGCTGGCAGGGGTGAAATGTAGGTTGGGGCTGGATCGTGCAGGGTTTGAAATGCCAAGCGGGTACGTAGGTGGGGGTGTTGTTTGATGATAGCGTCACTATTGGAGTTTATTGAGCAAGGCTGTGGTGTGGTCAGGTCTGTCCTTTAGGAATATTATGTTAGCAGCCACATGCATCTGTGTCAAAGATGAAATCTTGCCAGGAAACTCCAGGGGTGTAGCTTTGTTCCTGGAGGTGGTTGCTTTCATCTGTCAACACCAAAGTCAAAATATGGAGACCTTGGGTTTCCAGGGGATTGGAGTAGGGCTAAGAACCGCTCTGTCTAGAGGAGGGGGAGAAGGAGGAGCCCTGAGTCCAGGGTGGCAAAGAGGAGAAGGGAAGCAGATGCCAGCCTGGCAACCTAAAGAATATATCCATGCTCTCAGGGAAGAGTGAGGTTCCTTTCTTTGCTCCTAAATCTCCCTCTCCCTTCTCTAGGACCTCATTAATCAATTAGTATTTGTTTAGCCCCCCTCCTCTGTGGGTTCCAAGACAATATGAAACAAGCCCACAATGAGTTCATATTCTCCTCGGATGGGGGTGACCTTGAACGAGTCATTCATTAAACCTTGATTAAATGTCTCCTCTGAACCAGACACTGTACTCAGGTTACAGGGACAAAAGTGAGCCAATCCCTGCCCTCAAGGGGCTTATATTCTACTGGAATGAGAGGGACCTGGAATCACTGAACAGACATTGATTAAATGAGGCTCTAAGGGTACAAGCAGAGGCTCTGGGAATACAAGAAGAAAAAGTGGTCCAGTTTCCACCCTCAAGAGGCTTACATTCTATCTGTATCTAAGGACAGTTTGGATTGTGGCCTCAGCTGCCTTATCCTTGTAGCAGGATAGCTCCTTCTGTCACCCAAGCAGGCTGCCTCCAGGCTTAGTTAGACTTCCCACTATTGAAGAACTTAAAGGAGACTTGTCTCCTCTGGTCCCAGGCCTGGCGTCACCATCATGGTGATCGGCATGAGGTAGATGGGGCATGTCCTTCTTGGAAAAGGGAAGAGAGCTGACGAGGTGTTCTCTGATGCCCTAATCTCATGAATGAGCCCAGGGTACCCCTTTAACAAAAATGGAGGTGGTCTTGCTAGTTGCCTTGCTTCTCTTCTGATTATTTACATTAGTGGGTCACCATGCCCAGTCCACTTCCTACCAGGAAAGCAACGTCCACTGTGGCATTTGTGTCTTTGTGTGGTACATTTTGGGGAGGTCATACAATAGTGTTACTCAAAGGGAGGACAGTTGGTCAGTCCATAAGAATTTTATCAAGTGCCAACCCTACACCAAGCTCTGGATAGGCCCTTTACCAATGGTGTGAACTGCCTCTAATCTCCTGCCTTTTTCCTATCTGATCCCCACCCCCCACTAAGAAGCATGCCTCCAACAGCCAATGCTGTCCCTGTAAGAGGGACATGCTTCCCCTGCCTCTCGCCTGTCTTGTGGACCCCGTATGATATAACCTCCTCTCCTCCCCCCTTCCCCGGCCCTGTCTGTTTCTCCGTGTCTGGCCTGAGCAGCGAGGGTGACTCCGATGTGGACTCTGAGCTGGAAGACCGGGTGGATGGTGTTAAGTCTTGGCTGTCAAAAAACAAGGGACCTTCCAAAGCGGCTTCGGATGACGGGAGCCTCAAGAGCTCCAGGTGAGTGAGGGAGTGAGTGGTGGGCCACTGGCACAGGGGCCTGCAGGGGTAATTGTTAGACACTGCATCAGCAAAGGGGACGTGGTGTGGGTCACATGAGTAAAGCAAGGGTCATGTCCTCACTCTCCTTCCAAGTGTGGGGGGCCTAGAATGACTAAGTTGGCCTTGAAGCCCCAAGCAGAGTGGCTCATTCCCATGTAGGCAACTCAATGATGCTTACACATGTCAAGTAGGAATTCTGGGATTTCCTCCTCAGAACGAAGGGTACCAGGTTATTTGGGGTCCCCTCCCTGTCTACTCTTCCCTACTGTGTTTTCTTTAACTCTTATTTTAATGGCATGCCTTGGGTCTGAGACGGGGTTGGCTTCGTTGATCGTTGACCACTTGAAAGTGTCATCTTCCGGGGCCAGGGCCTGGATCGGGAGATTGGAGGCAAGGCCCTTGCTTGTTCAGAATTTCTGAGACTTTCATAGTAATGAAACAACAGGTCTCTCAGGATCTAGTGAGTCCCTCGTTCAGCTTCTGCTCCCTCACCTGGTCAGCCCTGATGCTTGAATGATCTTGGGGATCCAGTGTGTCCCTCATTTAGCTTCCTCTCCCTCACCTGGTCAGCCCTGATGCTTGAGTGATCTTGGGAACCAAAAAGTTCCTTCTGAAAGAAGTGACTAAAGCCAGAGTTGCCGGGGTTTGGGAGAGAACCCTGCTTCCCCCTTTCCCCTGGGCTTCTCAATCATCTTCAGTCTCCATATTCTTTTCTGGAGCCCAGGTTCCCTTGCCACCAGCCTCTCCTGGAGACAGTCTCTTGCTTACCTATCTAATATGGCAACTGAGAAGAGGGGCAACAATCTTTCCAACTCCTCAGGGTCTGACATAGTCCTACTGTCTCTTTCCCTTCCAGCTTCCACCTTTTGCCACCTCTCCATCCTTTCCTATATCCGCCCTCTGGGGGACACAATATGAGCTGCCCTAGGGTTAGTGTGATGCCAAATGAGCAGGATAGCAGAAGTGATTTCCTGCCTGGCTCTTCCACCACCCTGCCCTGATTTCAGCCCCCTCCCCATCAGCACCCACTGGTCACCTCTAATTGGTTTAATTTATTCGGCCGAGCAACATTTTGTTATTGCAGATAATGCCTGGGTTCCCGCCCCGTTGCCATCCGTCTGGGAGCTTCACCAGGCTCCAGGTAGTTGACAATGAAATAAATTGAACTAAACGTTTTAGAGGGGGAAAAAGTGATGAAATAGAACAATAGTCTAATTTACATGACATTCTCCGTGAAGCTATTTTCACTGACGCAAATTATTTTGCTTCATTTCCTCCAAAGCTCTCCCTCCCCCTTTGCCAGGGCTGCTGTTGCTGCTGCTGTTCTCTCCTCCCCTCCCTCCTCCTGGGTCTTTATTCTCTGGGTTTAATGCTTGTTCTTTTGTGTGTGTTTCTCTCTCCCCCTCTCTCCCACACCCCTCTTTCTCCTTCATCTGCCGACCGTTCTCTCTTCTCTGGGCCTCCCGCCTCTCCCTCAGACTGTCTCTCAACACAGTCCCCAAGGAGGGCAAGGGTGTGGAGGAGAGGCCGGCCTCTGCCCTGAGCTCCCTGAGCTACCGAAAACGGCTCACCCTCAAGGACTCCATCGGGGGCACCGGGGATGAGGAATCCCTGTTCACCACCCTGAGTGAGAGGGGAGCCTCTCCCGAGAGACCCCCCCGGAAGCCCCGCCGAGGCCCTGGTGGTGGGGAGACCAGTCCCTGTAAGAAGCCTGAAGATGTGGATGAGGGCAGCTCCATCCTCTCAGAGGTCAGGGGCCGGGTGAGCCGGGGCCTGGAGAAAAGGTGGGGTTCTGATTTTGATCGGGCTTCCACGGTCTCGGCACCCGTCAGCCGGGCATCCTCGGCCACACGGCACAACACCCGGGAGGATGAGACCTGGTCCTCGTTTAGCTTCTCGCTGTCTGGGTCTCCCAGCTCACGCCGAAGCACCTCAAGGCTGGAAGGCCTCCCCGGTACCCTCAGTTCTTGCCTGGGCAGGGCCTCTGGTTTAGGGCGAGAGAGCCCCGATTCTCGCCTGTCTCTGGGCCGGAGCTGCCTGGATGATTGGGAGGATGATGGAGCCAGCACAGCACTGAGCGATCTGCACTCTCAGTATAGCCACCCCTCGCTGGCCCGTAGCCTCTCTGTACCACCTCGGCCCCGGACCGCCACCTCTGATGAAACTGGCAGCCCCAGTATCCAACCTGTCAAACACCATTCCTACTTGGATCCGGACCTAGAGGCCGCCATCAATGAGGTCTTGAGCTACAAGCCCACTGAGTTCAAGCGGAGCAGCCTACAGCCCGACTCAGACGAGGATGACAGCAAGAGCATCCGGAGCATCCACAGCGCCCAGCTGGGTGCCACTGGGGGAGAGCGGACCACCACCATCCGCCGCTCAGCCTCCGCTGCTGATGTGTCAAGGTCTCGGAGCAGGAACAAGACCCGAGGCAAGAGAAAAAGTAGCAGCAGCAGTAGTAGCAGTAGCAGCAGCTCCGGATCGGAAAGGAAACACCGGAGTAAGGCTCGTTCTCGGAAGAGCAAGAAGAAATCCAAGAAGAGAAAGAAGAAGAAGGAGACTGAGTCCTCATCATCTGAGTCCTCATCTTCCTCCAGTGGCTCCACTGTTTCATGCCGCAGTGGATCCAGTGTCAAGAGGGGCCCAGAAGGGACGGGGCCAGCCTCGGAGGGTGAGGGTGGAGGCCGAGTCAGTAGACTATCTCACAAGGAAGAGAAGAAGCAAGAGAAGAAACGGAAGAAGGAGGTGGACAGCTTGATGATGCGCTACCTGTACAGGCCTGAGAGCGACTAATGCAGTAGGTGGTCCTCCCACACGGAGAACAGCATGTGTGTGCCATTGGAGTGTGACCCCCACCTTGTACTAATACCCTGAGGGAATTCCCTTCTATCCCACCTCAGGCAGGAAGACCCTCTTGGTGCCTCAGTTTCCCTGCCTGTAAAATAAGGGGGTTGGACTTGATAACCTGAGGCACTCTAGATCTAGGCTCCTTGGCTTTCTCTTGGCCTCAGTTTCCTCTTCTGTAAAATGGGGTATTGGTCTCCCTGTCCACTAAGGTGCCTCCCAGCTCCAATGCTAGGGTCTTATAATTCTTTTTCTCTTCTGTCTCAGCCTCTCTTTCTGACCAAGGTCCAGCTATTTTAAGAAATCATTCTCAGCCCTTGGTACATTCAGTTACAACCTCTGATGCCAGGCAGAGAGATGGCATGGTTATCTTGGGTGCCAGACAGTTTTCTTTTTAGATGAGAGGAAAGGCTATCTGTGCCCCAGGAAAGGGAGTGCTCAGATGCCCAAGGTGGGCATTGACTTATCAGTGGTAATGAAATATATCTTGTCCTTTGTCCAGATCTTCCTTATTTTATGCCTCAACTTCTTGCCATGGATTAAGCCTGGTTTGGTTTATACTTGGCTCCACTGAAGAAGGGAGCAGTTGTCCCTTTTGATAGGGTTAAATAAACCAAACCAGGCTTAATGCATCTCTGGAATGGGTGCCCAGAACCCACACAACTGAAGCCTATAAACCTTTATGTCTGACCCAGGAGTAGCCTTTATTTCTTCCTTTTCCCTATCATCAAGTGCTGGCTATTGGTCACGGGAAGACCATTCAAATCCCATTTCTGATGCTTACTACCCGTGTGACCATGGCCAAGTCACCCTCCTTCCCTCAGTTTCCCCCTTTGTAAAATGAAGGGGCTGAATTTCATGACCTTTGAGGTCTTTTAAGGATCTATGCTCCTCCAGAAAATTTTCAAATTGCTTCTCAGCTTTAGTACTCATTGTTGAGATTCAGAACAGAAAACAATGGTTCCTTACCTCCCTTCCCACACTCCCACTTGAGTTTTACTGTTTTCCTCTGGAGATGGAAGACCCCTGGCCAGTCTTGACCCATCTGCTGAGGTTCCCTCCATATTCCTTTCTTTCCAGCTGTGTCCCCTAATAGGGGGCAGCATGGAAGACAGCTTCAATCACCACTGTCATCAGAGGCAGGACGAGTAGGGTGACTGAAGTAGGAAATGACCCATTGCTGCCCTCCACAGCCAACTATGATCTAGAAGCCTCTCCAGACCTCTGTTTGTATCTGGACTCATTCACTAACAAGCACTTCCTTGCATGGTGTGTGCATTTGTGGGTGAAGTACCATTTCCTCAAAAGTAGGGCAAGTGCATAGTGCAGATATTCTGGTTGGCTTGTATGGAGTGAGGATCAATTGGATGCCTTTGAGGATTCTGGTGAGAACTGAGCTAAACTTGCAACCTATGGGTTCCAGATCTGGGTCAATATGCAACAAGGGAACAGGTCCCCTGATTCAGGAGGAATCTGCCTTTCCATTAACCCTGGGGAGTTAATAATGAACCTCTAGAACTCAACCAAATACTTGAGATCCCTTAGGCAGGTCCTGATTCCCGGGGAGAAATGA
The DNA here is from genome assembly GCF_037893015.1 of Macrotis lagotis. NCBI lineage: Eukaryota > Metazoa > Chordata > Mammalia > Peramelemorphia > Peramelidae > Macrotis > Macrotis lagotis. The sequence goes on along the minus strand of NC_133662.1, from coordinate 240,109,279 downwards.
CCTTTTAACACAGTTTTCCTTCAGCCCAAGACTTCTTAACCTTGGCAGTCTGATGAATTCTGTGCATCCCTCTTAGAAGAATTATTAAATGCTTAAAATAAAATATCTATATCACAAAGGAAAAGGAAATTCATTCTATTGAGTTATGCAAATATAAGTAAAAACAAATTCATGGTCCTCAGGTGAGGAACCCCTCTTTTGGACCAAGCTCATTGGGCCATCTTTGATCCTAAGAGCCAGATTATTAGAAGATGGTGCTTGGGGCACCTCGGTGGCACCAGCCCTAGAGTCGGGAGGACCTGAGTTCTCCTTAATAATTACCTAGTTGTTGGGGCGGCTAGGTGGCGTAGTGGATAAAGCACCGGCCCTGGAGTCAGGAGTACCTGGGTTCAAATCCGGTCTCAGACACTTAATAATGGCCTAGCTGTGTGGCCTTGGGCAAGCCACTTAACCCCATTTGCCTTGCAAAAACCTAAAAAAAAAAATAATTACCTAATTGTGTGACTTTGGGCAAATCACTTAACCCCATTGCCTTGCAAAGACAAACCAAAAAAAAAAAAGAAGATAGTGCTTGAAAGAACTCAGGAAAGCTGGTACTGCCAGGGGAGGAGAGGCCATAGCTCCAAAGGGAACAAAGCTGTGGTGCCAGGAAAGAAGCGTAAAACCAAATGTCAAACCATCTATATTGGTAAAACATCTTCCCCGGCAGGATTGCTTATGTACCTTGCCCTCTTGATACTGAATGCCCATTGATGGATAGGTTAGAAGCAGGTTGGGTAGAGTAAATCGGCCCCTCTACTTGGAGTCAGTAATATTTGAGTTCATATCTCCAGACTTAGCAAGTATGTATGACTTTGGGCAAGTGCTTCATTTTTCTCAGTCTCATATCTGTCAGATGCATAGTGCAATAGAATCGCTATCACAAGATCAAATGAGATAACGTATGGAAAATGCCCTACAAACAAAGTATGGTAAATCTTTTAACTATTGTTATTATTATTATTATTATTATTAATATTATTATGATGATGCATTTTTTAAACCAGACCTGATTTCATCTACTAATGTACCTTCTCTACAAATTATAATCTTGGGAAATTTCCGGGGGCAAGTGGTTTATTTGATCAGTATGAGTCAGAAGTGGGATTTACAATCATTATTACAATATTATAATCATTCCATTATTACAAAACTACCAAGGTGAGGTAAGCATAGCATAGGCCATCAAGAGCTGGTTTTGGAACCAGAAAGACCTGAGTTCAAGTTCTACCAGTGCTGACCCATTCTAGGTCACAATGACCTAGGTGACAGCCAGTCTTGGGAGAAGGAATTTCCTCTGTATAAATGAAACCACAAGTCCGGATCCTGTCTCTCAAGATAAGATCATACATCATACATATGTCTTAGAGATTATCTTATCTAATTCAAAGGAGGTAGCAGGTGACTAATGCTTACCCAAGGCCATACAAGTGGAAGAGACAGGTTTGAACCCAAAAACTTGGATTCCAAAACCAGTGCTGCTTTTGTCTGGGGAAGAATGGAGTTGGGGGTGGGAAGCACTGTCAGACCTGGGCATGGGCATCATTAGCTCTGAGCCCCCAGTCCCTTTTGATAGCCTAGGCAGCAAGATCAGTTACCAAAATGTTCCATTTATCTGTTACTTGGGTCCATTTTCCGAGACCCTTCTCCCCATCTAGGAAACAGGAGCAGATCTGGGGTTCATATATAATGTCACCTTGGGGAATTGGAGCCACAGATTGGCACAGGTGGCATGAAGCCAGAACCAAACCACTCAGCTGGGGAACCAGGAAGAAAGGAGGCCAGGAAGGGAATTCATCAGAACCTAGTTGGCACAAGGCCCTCCTTGGCATAGGGGTGGATAAACTGGCAGGGGTAGTGGTGGAGAGGGAGGCCTAATTTCCCATCTGGTGACAGGGACCAGAGAGAATTCAGGGCACGGAGGCTGAAACGAAGAGGAAGGGGGAGCGGTACTTGCCACTACAGGCTCTTCCAACGGGAATTAGTGTATGTGCCAAATTGTTCTCGACAGCCCTGAACGAGAGATGCCGGCTCAGCTCTCTGGGAAGAAGGCGTTTGAAACAATTTAGTTAAAATGTTCAGAATGGGAAGGGTGCAGCAGCTGGAGGCCAAGGGGCTCTTTTACCAGTAGGTTACTTCAAAAGTTGGCTTGAGAATCCCCCAGCTATTGGGGTGCGGGGGATGAGGAGTATAAGCATAGCTAATATTTATATAGAGTCAACTATGTGCAGGCATTCTTTAGAATTATCTCATTTAGTCCTCATGACGACCTTGAGAGGTGGGTGCTTTCCTTAGCTCCCATTTTGCAGATGAAGAAATTGAGACAGTGGCC